>NC_134357.1:6127241-6234741 GCF_048569485.1 Anomaloglossus baeobatrachus | reverse complement strand
GCTCCCCAGTGCTAATCCATACCTGCTCCACGCTCCCCAGTGCTAATCCATACCTGCTCCACGCTCCCCAGTGCTAATCCATACCTGCTCCACGCTCCCCAGTGCTAATCCATACCTGCTCCACGCTCCCCAGTGCTAATCCATACCTGCTCCACGCTCCCCAGTGCTAATCCATACCTGAGCTCTGCGGTCAAACCTCCATTGTATTAATGAGGGACCCAAGTAAAACGAAGCTGCTGACTTCTTGTATTTCTTCATTGTTGGCCTGTATGTGTTCCTCCTCGTCGGTGGTTGTTGTGACTTTGGTTTTCTTGTGTGCAGGTAACGTCCCATCTTCGCTCTTGTTTCATCTTTAGGATCAGCTTCTTTAGGTCGTTCTCTCGCTCTGTGCTGCATCTTCTGCAGATCTCAGACTACTGATGGTTCTTCTTTCTTTTGGCTTCTTTTATTTCTTCATTGTTGGCCTGTATGTGGTCCTCCTCCTCGTTGGTGGTTGTTGTGATTTGGGTTTCCTTGTGTTCAGGTAACGTCCCATCTTCGCTCTTTCTTCTTTCATCTTTAGGATCAGCTTCTTCAGGTCGTTCTCTCGCTCTGTGCTGTATCTTCTGCAGATCTCAGATTACTGATGGTTCTTCTTCCTTTTGACTTCTTGTATTTCTTCATTGTTGGCCTGTATGTGGTCCTCCTCATTGGTGGTTGTGATTTTGGTGTTATTGCTGTTCAGGTAACGTCCCATCTTCACTCTTGTTTCATCTTTAGGATCAGCTTCTTTAGGTCGTTCTCTCGCTCTGTGCTGCATCGTCTGCAGATCTCAGACTACTGATGGTTCTTCCTCCTTTTGACTTCTTGTATTTCTTCATTGTTGGCCTGTATGTGTCCTGTTCTTGAACCTTTCTCCCTGCCGGGTTCACACTGCAGCTTCTTGATTGCTGTAGACTGACCCGATAGCCTAATCATGTGCCCCGATCTGATTTTCCTCAGCTTATCGTGATCAGAACAGTCAAAGCCTTGGGGTAATGAATGAAGCACTGATGGAGCTTCTTCGGGTGCTCCCTCGTCTTGTCTCCCTCGTCTTGTCTCCCTCGTCTTGTCTCCCTCGTCTTGTCTCCCTCGTCTTGTCTATGATCCACCTCAGGTGTGTGATCTGATCAGAGTCTCTCTGTCCTTACAAAATCCAACTTGGGCATCAGGAGTTATCAATGGTGTGGCCCAAGTGCTCTGGATGCTCTTCAGAAGCTCTTTGCTGGTACGGAGGATCGGGGCATTTGGCGACGACGCTGATGTTTTCCGGTTGTTTGGCCATGGCAGGGCCTCTAGATCTTCTGGCGTGGTGCTGTCGGTGCTCCCCGGGGGCTGCCGGTATAGCATTAATGCACAGTGCTTTATTGGATCAGCCGTGTCCCGTGCAGCTCTCCACTATTCGTTCAGCCTCCGTTACCTGCAACTTTGCAAAGAAGATACAAGGGAATCCAAGGCACCGAAAACCCCTCTCCATTTCAAAACCTTTGTTTGTCCCCAACATACAGAGAAGAAAAAGTACAATAGCGACGTTTCGGCTGACGCAGGGCCTTTATCAAGCTATGAAAAATGACATACATACAGTGCGTTATTGTTTGATAGCTGCCCCAGAGCCCGATCCACTTCAGTTTCCAGTAGGTCTGCGGTTCTGGATTCCCTTGGCCCCTATCACGATGTGTGTGGGATAGCGAGGGACAGGGGCTAGAGGACCTAGACTATCCCTAACCTCAGGGTTACTCCTGATGGTGGAGATGCCGTAGTCCTGATCCTGGCTATGCTCCTCACCAGAACTTATCTGATACCCCCTACCTGGCACAGTCGTCTCTCTTTGACAGGCTCAAGCCCAGACTCTCTTATTACCTTTGGAGACTCTACACATTAAATGTGTATTTTTTTCATTCTGGCATGCACGGGGGTTAATATCAATTTACCAGCTAGCAGCAAGCTCATTACCAGTGTCAGGTGTATCCACTGATGACCATTCCCAACCTGGATAAATACCCTCTTCTCCCAGCAGAGGGCGCCGGTCATTCAGATTTGGTTCTGGAGCTTGGCCAGGAGGTGCAGGCTGCGTGAGCTGCCGTCTGCTGCATTCTGTGTGAATGTTACTCGGTCGTTTGTAACTGTCTTCCCCTCTTTACTTTCCTCCTGTATACGGTTTGTGCGATCCCTGGTGTGTTTGGTAGTGGTTTTCTTTAGTTGAATTGCTCCCCCTATTTTGTGTGTCTGTTTGTAGGGCTGTAACTTCTGTCCCGGGCCGTCCCTTGGGTGGTGGGTGTGGAGGGAGTTACATCAGGGCCTGGACAGGAGATAGGGACACGCTGGGGGCCCAGACCTCACTACCATAAAGTGTACCTCTGGCTTTAGGGTCACCTCAGGGTGCACTTAGTCTGAGGGCCAGCTTAGAGGTCCCTATCCAGTCACTTCCTATACCCTAGCATGACACTACCACCAGGGAAAGAAGGAGCAGAAGTGAGATGGAAGCACAGATAAAAACAAACAGGGGAAAACCAAAACTCTTGGACACACTGCACACATACAATGAGAGGGGAATAAACTGAGAGACTTAGGAGAAAAGCAAGAGCAGGAAGGTAGCTACAAAAAGACAATGAGCAACAAGTACCACAATCACAAGATGGTCTCCATCACAACACCACACCAGACCAGCTAAGATAAACTATAGTTGGCATAGAAGGCAGGATATAGCCAGCATATATAGTAGCGGAGCAGATGTGATTGGCTCCCCCACAACATGTGATCAAAGGTGACTAACAAGCAGACTAGCATAGATTAACTCTCGCAAGCCTGCCTATGCATTACCAATCTGCAGGTCAATGCCTGAGTCTGCCTGTGTTGATCACAGATACCAGACAAGTAATCTGGTGGAGTGTCAGCCAGTAGTCTGAACAGATCCCGACGTCGCCATGACAGTTGTCCTAGTTTGTAAAAACTTCTGTCACATCCTTATGCCAGTTAATGCTGGTGCTGGCTCCTCCCTGCTTGTTGTCGTGCTGGTCTCATTGCCATCGCGGTGTTTTGTGGTTGTTGTACTGGATTCTTCACTTCTTATAGTATATATATCCTTATAGTAGTTATATTCCTGTATATAGGGGGCAGTATTATAGTAGTTATATTCTTGTATATAGGGGCAGTATTATAGTAGTTATATTCTTGTATATAGGGGCAGTATTATAGTAGTTATATTCTTGTATATAGGGGCAGTATTATAGTAGTTATATTCTTGTACATAGGGGGCAGTATTATAGTAGTTATATTCTTGTACATAGGGCAGTATTATAGTAGTTATATTCTTGTACATGGGGGCAGTATTATAGCAGTTATATTCCTGCACATAGGGGGCAGTATTATAGTGGTTATATTCTTGTACATAGGGGCAGTATTATAGTAGTTATATTCTTGTACATAGGGGCAGTATTATAGTAGTTATATTCTTGTACATGGGGGCAGTATTATAGCAGTTATATTCCTGCACATAGGGGCAGTATTATAGTAGTTATATTCTTGTACATAGGGCAGTATTATAGTAGTTATTTTCTTGTACATGGGAGCAGTATTATAGTAGTTATATTCTTGTACATAGGGGCAGTATTATAGTAGTTATATTCTTGTACATAGGGGCAGTATTATAGTAGTTATATTCTTGTACATGGGGGCAGTATTATAGCAGTTATATTCCTGCACATAGGGGGCAGTATTATAGTGGTTATATTCTTGCACATAGGGGCAGTATTATAGTAGTTATATTCTTGTATATAGGGGCAGTATTATAGTAGTTATATTCTTGTACATAGGGGCAGTATTATAGTAGTTATATTCTTGTACATAGGGGCAGTATTATAGTAGTTATATTCTTGTACATAGGGGCAGTATTATAGTAGTTATATTCTTGTACATAGGCGCAGTATTATAGTAGTTATATTCTTGTACATAGGGGCAGCATTATAGTAGTTATATTCTTGTACATAGAGGGCAGTATTATAGTAGTTATATTCTTGTACATAGAAGCAGTATTATAGTAGTTATATTCTTGTACATAGGGGGCAGTATTATAGTGGTTATATTCTTGTACATAGGGGCAGTATTATAGTAGTTATATTCTTGTACATAGGGGCAGTATTATAGTAGTTATATTCTTGTACATGGGGGCAGTATTATAGCAGTTATATTCCTGCACATAGGGGCAGTATTATAGTAGTTATATTCTTGTACATAGGGCAGTATTATAGTAGTTATTTTCTTGTACATGGGAGCAGTATTATAGTAGTTATATTCTTGTACATAGGGGCAGTATTATAGTAGTTATATTCTTGTACATAGGGGCAGTATTATAGTAGTTATATTCTTGTACATGGGGGCAGTATTATAGCAGTTATATTCCTGCACATAGGGGCAGTATTATAGTGGTTATATTCTTGTACATAGGGGCAGTATTATAGTAGTTATATTCTTGTACATAGGGGCAGTATTATAGTAGTTATATTCTTGTACATGGGGGCAGTATTATAGCAGTTATATTCCTGCACATAGGGGGCAGTATTATAGTGGTTATATTCTTACACATAGGGGCAGTATTATAGTAGTTATATTCTTGTAGATAGGAGCAGTATTATAGTAGTTATATTCTTGTATATAGGGGCAGTATTATAGTAGTTATATTCTTGTACATAGGGGCAGTATTATAGTAGTTATATTCTTGTACATAGGGGCAGTATTATAGTAGTTATATTCTTGTACATAGGGGCAGTATTATAGTAGTTATATTCTTGTACATAGGCGCAGTATTATAGTAGTTATATTCTTGTACATAGGGGCAGCATTATAGTAGTTATATTCTTGTACATAGAGGGCAGTATTATAGTAGTTATATTCTTGGACATAGAAGCAGTATTATAGTAGTTATATTCTTGTACATAGGGGGCAGTATTATAGTAGTTATATTCTTGTACATAGGGGCAGTATTATAGTAGTTATATTCTTGTACATAGGGGCAGTATTATAGTAGTTATATTCTTGTACATAGGCGCAGTATTATAGTAGTTATATTCTTGTACATAGGGGCAGCATTATAGTAGTTATATTCTTGTACATAGAGGGCAGTATTATAGTAGTTATATTCTTGTACATAGAAGCAGTATTATAGTAGTTATATTCTTGTACATAGGGGGCAGTATTATAGTAGTTATATTCTTGTACATAGGGGCAGTATTATAGTAGTTATATTCTTGTACATAGAGGGCAGTATTATAGTAGTTATATTCCTGTACATAGGGGCAGTATTATTGTAGTTATATTCCTGTACATAGGGAGCAGTATTATAGTAGTTATATTCTTGTACATAGGGGCAGTATTATAGTAGTTATATTCTTGTACATAGGGGCAGTATTATAGTAGTTATATTCTTGTACATAGGGGCAGTATTATAGTAGTTATATTCTTGTACATAGGCGCAGTATTATAGTAGTTATATTCTTGTACATAGGAGCAGTATTATAGTAGTTATATTCCTGTACATAGGGAGCAGTATTATAGTAGTTATATTCTTGTACATAGGGGGCAGTATTATAGTAGTTATATTCTTGTACATGGGGGCTGTATTATAGTAGTTATATTCTTGTACATAGGGGCAGTATTATAGTAGTTATATTCTTGTACATAGGGGCAGTATTATAGTAGTTATATTCCTGTACATAGGGAGCAGTATTATAGTAGTTATATTCTTGTACATAGGGGCAGTATTATAGTAGTTATATTCTTGTACATAGGGGCAGTATTATAGTAGTTATATTCTTGTACATAGGGGCAGTATTATAGTAGTTATATTCTTGTACATAGGCGCAGTATTATAGTAGTTATATTCTTGTACATAGGGGCAGTATTATAGTAGTTATATTCCTGTACATAGGGAGCAGTATTATAGTAGTTATATTCTTGTACATAGGGGCAGTATTATAGTAGTTATATTCTTGTACATAGGGGCAGTATTATAGTAGTTATATTCTTGTACATAGGGGCAGTATTATAGTAGTTATATTCTTGTACATAGGGGCAGTATTATAGTAGTTATATTCCTGTACATAGGGAGCAGTATTATAGTAGTTATATTCTTGTACATAGGCGCAGTATTATAGTAGTTATATTCTTGTACATAGGGGCAGTATTATAGTAGTTATATTCTTGTACATAGGGAGCAGTATTATAGTAGTTATATTCCTGTACATAGGGAGCAGTATTATAGTAGTTATATTCCTGTACATAGGGGGCAGTATTATAGTAGTTATATTCTTGTACATAGTGGGCAGTATTATAGTAGTTATATTCTTGTACATGGGGGCTGTATTATAGTAGTTATATTCTTGTACATAGGAGCAGTATTATAGTAGTTATATTCTTGTACATAGGGAGCAGTATTATAGTAGTTATATTCTTGTACATAGGGGCAGTATTATAGTAGTTATATTCCTGTACATAGGGGACAGTATTATAGTAGTTATATTCTTGTACATAGGGGCAGTATTATAATAGTTATATTCTTGTATATAGGAGCAGTATTATAGTAGTTATATTCTTGTACATAGGGGGCAGTATTGTAGTAGTTATATTCTTGTACATAGGGGCAGTATTATAGTAGTTATATTTTTGTACATAGGGGCAGTATTATAGTAGTTATATTCTTGTACATAGAGGCAGTATTATAGTAGTTATATTCTTGTACATAGGGGCAGTATTATAGTAGTTATATTCTTGTACATAGGGGGCAGTATTATAGTAGTTATATTATTGTACATAGGGGCAGTATTATAGTAGTTATATTCTTGTACATAGGGGCAGTATTATAGCAGTTATATTCTTGTACATAGGGGCAGTATTATAGTAGTTATATTCTTGTACATAGGGGCAGTATTATAGTAGTTATATTCTTGTACATAGGGGGCAGTATTGTAGTAGTTATATTCTTGTATATAGGGGCAGTATTATTTGGTCTTTTTCTCTTTCCTTGGATTATTTTACCATCTTTTAATGAATTTCTTGAGTTGCCGCCATTTTTTTTACTATTATCATTGATGTGAGTGAAATAAATCGCTGGGCTATGATTCGGCTCCGTGCACTGATTAATGGCCGGGGTATCGCGGTGCGGCCCTGGATGGCGGCGTTTCATACATCAGTAAGTGGAACTGTGTGATCATCTGTTCGCGATTAGGCATCTACAATAATTAAATTATGTTAATGGTTTTCTTTTCCTTGTAACAATTTATCAGCAGTGGTATAATTATTTTCTGCACGTGTCAGTATTATAAATTGCGAGGGGCGGAGATTATATTGTTATAATGTTCAGAGGTAAATCTTAAAGGGAGATTTAGTAGATCTGAAGATGTGACCCTCTTCCCCGGACCCTTGCCTCATCCCCGGACTCCTGCCTCATCCTCAGAATCCTGCCTCTTCCCCGGACTCCTGCCTCTATTCCGCACTCCTGCCTCATCCCCGGACTCCTGCCTCATCCCCAGACTCCTGCCTCTTCTCCGCACTCCTGCCTCTTCTCCGCACTCCTGCCTCTATTCCGCACTCCTGCCTCTTCTCCGTACTCCTGCCTCTATTCCGCACTCCTGCCTCATCCCCGCACTCCTGCCTCATCCCCGGACTCCTGCCTCATCCCCGGACTCCTGCCTCATCCCCGGACTCCTGCCTCATCCCCAGACTCCTGCCTCATCCTCAGAATCCTGCCTCTTCCCCGGACTCCTGCCTCTATTCCGCACTCCTGCCTCATCCCCGGACTCCTGCCTCATCCCCGGACTCCTGCCTCATCCCCAGACTCCTGCCTCATCCCCAGACTCCTGCCTCATCCCCAGACTCCTGCCTCTTCTCCGCACTCCTGCCTCTTCTCCGTACTCCTGCCTCTTCTCCGTACTCCTGCCTCTATTCCGCACTCCTGCCTCATCCCCAGACTCCTGCCCCATCCCCGGACTCCTGCCCCATCCCCGGACTCCTGCCTCTTCCCCGGACTCCTGCCTCTTCCCCGGACTCCTGCCTCTTCCCCGGACTCCTGCCTCATCCCCACACTCCTGCCTCTTCCCCGCACTCCTGCCTCTTCCCCGCACTCCTGCCTCTTCCCCGCACTCCTGCCTCTTCCCCACACTCCTGCCTCTTCCCCGCACTCCTGCCTCTTCTCCGCACTCCTGCCTCTTCCCCGCACTCCTGCCTCTTCCCCGCACTCCTGCCTCTTCCCCACACTCCTGCCTCTTCCCCGCACTCCTGCCTCTTCTCCGCACTCCTGCCTCTTCCCCGCACTCCTGCCTCTTCCCCGCACTCCTGCCTCTTCTCCGCACTCCTGCCTCTTCTCCGCACTCCTGCCTCTTCCCCGGACTCCTGCCTCTTCTCCGCACTCCTGCCTCTTCTCCGCACTCCTGCCTCTTCTCCGTACTCCTGCCTCTTCTCCGCACTCCTGCCTCTATTCCGCACTCCTGCCTCTATTCCGCACTCCTGCCTCATCCCCGGACTCCTGCCTCATCCCCAGACTCCTGCCTCATCCCCAGACTCCTGCCTCATCCCCAGACTCCTGCCTCATCCCCAGACTCCTGCCTCATCCCCAGACTCCTGCCTCATCCCCAGACTCCTGCCTCATCCCCGGACTCCTGCCTCATCCCCAGACTCCTGCCTCATCCCCAGACTCCTGCCTCATCCTCAGAATCCTGCCTCTTCCCCGGACTCCTGCCTCTATTCCGCACTCCTGCCTCATCCCCGGACTCCTGCCTCATCCCCGGACTCCTGCCTCATCCCCAGACTCCTGCCTCATCCCCAGACTCCTGCCTCATCCCCAGACTCCTGCCTCTTCTCCGCACTCCTGCCTCTTCTCCGTACTCCTGCCTCTTCTCCGTACTCCTGCCTCTATTCCGCACTCCTGCCTCATCCCCAGACTCCTGCCCCATCCCCGGACTCCTGCCCCATCCCCGGACTCCTGCCTCTTCCCCGGACTCCTGCCTCTTCCCCGGACTCCTGCCTCATCCCCACACTCCTGCCTCTTCCCCGCACTCCTGCCTCTTCCCCGCACTCCTGCCTCTTCCCCGCACTCCTGCCTCTTCCCCGCACTCCTGCCTCTTCCCCACACTCCTGCCTCTTCCCCGCACTCCTGCCTCTTCTCCGCACTCCTGCCTCTTCCCCGCACTCCTGCCTCTTCCCCGCACTCCTGCCTCTTCCCCACACTCCTGCCTCTTCCCCGCACTCCTGCCTCTTCTCCGCACTCCTGCCTCTTCCCCGCACTCCTGCCTCTTCCCCGCACTCCTGCCTCTTCTCCGCACTCCTGCCTCTTCTCCGCACTCCTGCCTCTTCCCCGGACTCCTGCCTCTTCTCCGCACTCCTGCCTCTTCTCCGCACTCCTGCCTCTTCTCCGTACTCCTGCCTCTTCTCCGCACTCCTGCCTCTATTCCGCACTCCTGCCTCTATTCCGCACTCCTGCCTCATCCCCGGACTCCTGCCTCATCCCCAGACTCCTGCCTCATCCCCAGACTCCTGCCTCATCCCCAGACTCCTGCCTCATCCCCAGACTCCTGCCTCATCCCCAGACTCCTGCCTCATCCCCAGACTCCTGCCTCATCCCCAGACTCCTGCCTCATCCCCAGACTCCTGCCTCATCCCCAGACTCCTGCCTCATCCCCAGACTCCTGCCTCATCCCCGGACTCCTGCCTCTTCCCCGGACTCCTGCCTCTTCCCCGGACTCCTGCCTCTTCTCCGCACTCCTGCCTCTTCTCCGCACTCCTGCCTCTTCTCCGCACTCCTGCCTCTTCTCCGCACTCCTGCCTCTTTTCCGTACTCCTGCCTCTATTCCGCACTCCTGCCTCATCCCCGGACTCCTGCCTCATCCCCAGACTCCTGCCTCATCCCCAGACTCCTGCCTCATCCCCAGACTCCTGCCTCATCCCCAGACTTCTGCCTCATCCCCAGACTCCTGCCTCATCCCCAGACTCCTGCCTCATCCCCGGACTCCTGCCTCATCCCCGGACTCCTGCCTCTTCCCCGCACTCCTGCCTCTTCCCCGCACTCCTGCCTCTTCCCCAGACTCCTGCCTCATCCCCGGACTCCTGCCTCATCCCCGGACTCCTGCCTCTTCCCCGCACTCCTGCCTCTTCCCCGCACTCCTGCCTCTTCCCCGGACCCTTGCCTCTTCCCCGGACCCTTGCCTCTTCTCTGCACTCCTGCCTCTTCCCCGCACTCCTGCCTCTTCCCCGGACTCCTGCCTCTTCCCCGCACTCCTGCCTCTTCCCCGCACTCCTGCCTCTTCCCCGCACTCCTGCCTCTTCCCCGCACTCCTGCCTCTTCCCCGCACTCCTGCCTCTTCCCCGCACTCCTGCCTCTTCCCCGCACTCCTGCCTCTTCCCCGCACTCCTGCCTCTTCCCCGCACTCCTGCCTCTTCCCCGCACTCCTGCCTCTTCCCCGCACTCCTGCCTCTTCCCCGGACCCTTGCCTCTTCCCCGGACTCCTGCCTCTTCCCCGCACTCCTGCCTCTTCCCCGCACTCCTGCCTCTTCCCCGCACTCCTGCCTCTTCCCCAGACTCCTGCCTCATCCCCAGACTCCTGCCTCATCCCCAGACTCCTGCCTCATCCCCAGACTCCTGCCTCATCCCCAGACTCCTGCCTCATCCCCAGACTCCTGCCTCATCCCCAGACTCCTGCCTCATCCCCAGACTCCTGCCTCATCCCCAGACTCCTGCCTCATCCCCAGACTCCTGCCTCATCCCCAGACTCCTGCCTCATCCCCAGACTCCTGCCTCATCCCCAGACTCCTGCCTCATCCCCAGACTCCTGCCTCATCCCCAGACTCCTGCCTCATCCCCGGACTCCTGCCTCTTCCCCGGACTCCTGCCTCTTCCCCGGACTCCTGCCTCTTCTCCGCACTCCTGCCTCTTCTCCGCACTCCTGCCTCTTCTCCGCACTCCTGCCTCTTTTCCGTACTCCTGCCTCTATTCCGCACTCCTGCCTCATCCCCGGACTCCTGCCTCATCCCCAGACTCCTGCCTCATCCCCAGACTCCTGCCTCATCCCCAGACTTCTGCCTCATCCCCAGACTCCTGCCTCATCCCCAGACTCCTGCCTCATCCCCGGACTCCTGCCTCATCCCCGGACTCCTGCCTCTTCCCCGCACTCCTGCCTCTTCCCCGCACTCCTGCCTCTTCCCCGGACCCTTGCCTCTTCCCCGGACCCTTGCCTCTTCTCTGCACTCCTGCCTCTTCCCCGCACTCCTGCCTCTTCCCCGGACTCCTGCCTCTTCCCCGCACTCCTGCCTCTTCCCCGCACTCCTGCCTCTTCCCCGCACTCCTGCCTCTTCCCCGCACTCCTGCCTCTTCCCCGCACTCCTGCCTCTTCCCCGCACTCCTGCCTCTTCCCCGCACTCCTGCCTCTTCCCCGCACTCCTGCCTCTTCCCCGGACCCTTGCCTCTTCCCCGGACTCCTGCCTCTTCCCCGCACTCCTGCCTCTTCCCCGCACTCCTGCCTCTTCCCCGCACTCCTGCCTCTTCCCCGGACCCTTGCCTCTTACCCGGACTCCTGTCTCTTCCCCGCACTCCTGCCTCTTCCCCGCACTCCTGCCTCTTCCCCGCACTCCTGCCTCTTCCCCGCACTCCTGCCTCTTCCCCGCACTCCTGCCTCTTCCCCGCACTCCTGCCTCTTCCCCGCACTCCTGCCTCTTCCCCGCACTCCTGCCTCTTCTCCGCACTCCTGCCTCTTCTCCGCACTCCTGCCTCTTCCCCACACTCCTGCCTCTTCCCCGCACTCCTGCCTCTTCCCCGCACTCCTGCCTCTTCCCCGCACTCCTGCCTCTTCCCCGCACTCCTGCCTCTTCCCCGCACTCCTGCCTCTTCTCCGCACTCCTGCCTCTTCCCCGCACTCCTGCCTCTTCCCCGCACTCCTGCCTCTTCCCCGCACTCCTGCCTCTTCCCCGCACTCCTGCCTCTTCCCCGCACTCCTGCCTCTTCCCCGCACTCCTGCCTCTTCCCCGCACTCCTGCCTCTTCCCCGGACCCTTGCCTCTTCCCCGGACCCTTGCCTCTTCTCTGCACTCCTGCCTCTTCCCCGCACTCCTGTCTCTTCCCCGCACTCCTGCCTCTTCTCCGCCCTCCTGCCTCTTCTGGATTTGCTGGGGGCAGTTTCCCTTTAAATGTCTTTTTTCCTTTGCACTTCCCTTCTTTACTGGAGCATAGCACGCGCTCTTCATCCGTCCAGTTAATTCCTCGGAAGAGTTGGACGCGCGCAGTTTAACAGTCAATGATGAAGTCGGCGTCCTGACTCCGGTCAGATAATAAAAGGCGCGGTAAATGAGCGGGGCGGCTGCGGCTTTCCAAAGAGACACTTGAGGCCGCCGCTCTTTAATGGCTCCCGACAACAAGCGGCTCTGACCGCGTTCAACAAACACTTAAGATTCATCATCGCGCCAAATGACCTAAGTGCTGCTGCCCGGAGACGCGGAATTGCCGGCACAATGTGATTACCTCGCTATTAGCACGATGAGCTCGGCCATTTTCATCTTCATTATGGAACATCCTGCAAATAGCGCGGCCCGTAACGCGCCGAGCGACACCTGTTCCTCCAGCTCCTCCAGGTGATTCAGCCTCCGAAATCGCTGACGTAAGGCAGGAATCGATGAGTCCTCGGCCCGCGCAGGTCATTAGCAGAAGGCGCTGAGCGGCAAAGTGCCGCGGATCTGATCCTGTGCCAAACGCGGCCTGGGCTGCGGCCAAATTACAGTATTGTAAGGAAGGGTCACATTTGTCGGTTTGAGCCTTGTGATGAGTCCTTACGGTCGGGTGACAGTTCCGGGTCTTGTGATTGTACCGCGCTGCTGAATATGTTGGCGCTACGTTTTTCCATCTCCCGTCGTATCGGATCCTGCGCTGAGCGGCTGCAGCTGTTCTCTAGATGAAGCAATGCTCACAAGAAAGCAGAAGATCAATTATCCGTCACATAATGATTTTGTGCCTCGCGCCTCATTAATGCCGCTCGATACTGGATACTTAGTAACTTCATACCCACAGAATTGGACTTGATTTAAAGGGAAAGTGCGCTTTATCTTTTAATAAATAAGAGATGGGATAACACTGGTGGGATCGATGTCCGGGGACCCCCATAGAATCATGGGCCCCAGTGGTGATAGAGGTCCAGAAACTATGATTCAGGTCCATCAGTTGGAGCTTTTATAATGTTCAGCGTCTTTTGAAGAGTGTATGGTGACTTTCCCTTTAATACCACGTTACGTGGCTTCTGTGACGACTCAGCGTCAATCTGGCCACTTGTGTGGGGGGGTTGTGGCGGGAACTATTCTTAATTCTGCCAGACATATTGTTCCTTTGTTCGGTAAATCAACAGATATTAGCCATTGTTTCATGTCAGACAGTTCGGAGCCTCTATCCGCATGTTAATTTGTGCAATGTCTGCTGATTACGGATTGCATTATTACCCTGCGGTGTAGTAGTCTGCGTTTGGAGGACAATTATGTAGTATAATTGAATCAGCAAACAATGAGGGGACGGCCATGATTGTCGCCCCAAATCCTGTAAGTCACAATACCCTGAAGTGGAAACTGAGGGATATAAATAGGGCATTGGTCCTGTCACTGGTGTCATTCCTCAGTACTTCAGCCTATGATCCATGGTTACAGCTGGAGGATCACAGAACTGCTCCACTGCCCCACAAATTTAGGTTTTGACAGTTTGGCCGCCTGGCTACATATCTTGTGATCCTCGGTCAGCCTCCTAGGCTTACCGCTATCTCCTCTCAGTGGGTGCCTGCCAAAAGAGGGGTGCTGCTGACTGGTGTAGTTGGCCCTGGAAGCCCAAAGGCACAGACGTTCTAATCCCTGGTGGGCTAGTGGAAGGGTGTGACTTTGATGCTTGTACCATCTTATGTTCTTGGTGGGAATGTACAATATGTTGTTGCTTCTGGGTGACCAATAAAGCCTTACCGATGTGCGGATCCCTCACCTTGTGGTGTCTGAGTAATGTTCTGCCCACGGGGAAGGAGTGCGGGCGTTCAGGGGGATGAGCCCAGGTCCGTACGGTCTATCTGAAGACAGCCAGCGGATGAGAGCACCTACTGACCCTCGCGTCCCCACACCTCCTCCTACACTCATATTCCATTCACTAATAAAAAAAGAAAGCAGACATCCCCTAAAATAATTGCACTTACCAGACCCCAAACAGTTATAGTTTGCAAGTGAATGAGCTCTCACATACAAATCTGCATCAGTATCAGGTACCCCTGCGTTCTACAGCGGTCGGCTCCCCCTGGTGACTGGAAGCGGTAACACTCATGGAGAGATACTGGTACCCGATCTGTGTGTGAGAGCTGCAGAACAATACACCAGAGCGGCGAGGGACCTGACAGTGACGCAGATCTGTGTATGAGAGCTGCAGTGCAATACACCAGAGCGGCGAGGGACCTGACAGTGACGCAGATCTGTGTGTGAGAGCTACAGTGTAATACACCAGAGCGGCGAGGGACCTGACAGTGACGCAGATCTGTGTGTGAGAGCTGCAGTGCAATACACCAGAGCGGCGAGGGACCTGACAGTGACGCAGATCTGTGTGTGAGAGCTGCAGTGTAATACACCAGAGCGGCGAGGGACCTGACAGTGACGCAAATCTGTGTGTGAGAGCTGCAGTGCAATACACCAGAGCGGCGAGGCACCTGACAGTGACGCAGATCTGTGTGTGAGAGCTGCAGTACAATACACCAGAGCGGCGAGGGACCTGACAGTGATGCAGATCTGTGTGTGAGAGCTGCAGTGCAATACACCAGAGCGGCGAGGGACCTGACAGTGACGCAGATCTGTGTGTGAGAGCTGCAGAGCAATACACCGGAGCGGCGAGGGACCTGACAGTGACGCAGATCTGTGTGTGAGAGCTGCAGTGCAATACACCAGAGCGGCGAGGCACCTGACAGTGACGCAGATCTGTGTGTGAGAGCTGCAGTACAATACACCAGAGCGGCGAGGGACCTGACAGTGATGCAGATCTGTGTGTGAGAGCTGCAGTGCAATACACCAGAGTGGCGAGGGACCTGACAGTGACGCAGATCTGTGTGTGAGAGCTGCAGAGCAATACACCGGAGCGGCGAGGGACCTGACAGTGACGCAGATCTGTGTGTGAGAGCTGCAGTGTAATACACCAGAGCGGCGAGGGACCTGACAGTGACGCAGATCTGTGTGTGAGAGCTGCAGTGCAATACACCAGAGCGGCGAGGGACCTGACAGTGACGCAGATCTGTGTGTGAGAGCTGCAGTGTAATACACCAGAGCGGCGAGGGACCTGACAGTGATGCAGATCTGTGTGTGAGAGCTGCAGTGCAATACACCAGAGCGGCGAGGGACCTGACAGTGACGCAGATCTGTGTGTGAGAGCTGCAGAGCAATACACCGGAGCGGCGAGGGACCTGATAGTGACGCAGATCTGTGTGTGAGAGCTGCAGTGTAATACACCAGAGCGGCGAGGGACCTGACAGTGACGCAAATCTGTGTGTGAGAGCTGCAGTGCAATACACCAGAGCGGAGAGGGACCTGACAGTGACGCAGATCTGTGTGTGAGAGCTGCAGTGCAATACACCAGAGCGGCGAGGGACCTGACAGTGACGCAGATCTATGTGTGAGAGCTGCAGAGCAATACACCGGAGCGGCGAGGGACCTGACAGTGACGCAGATCTGTGTGTGAGAGCTGCAGTGTAATACACCAGAGCGGCGAGGGACCTGACAGTGACGCAGATCTGTGTGTGAGAGCTGCAGTGCAATGTGCCAGAGCGGAGAGAGACCTGACGGTGACACAGATCTGTGTGTGAGAGCTGCAGAGCAATACACCAGAGCGGCGAGGGACCTGACAGTGACGCAGATCTGTGTGTGAGAGCTGCAGTGTAATACACCAGAGCGGCGAGGGACCTGACAGTGATGCAAATCTGTGTGTGAGAGCTGCAGTGCAATACACCAGAGCGGCGAGGGACCTGACAGTGACGCAGATCTGTGTGTGAGAGCTGCAGTGCAATGCACCAGAGCGGCGAGGGACCTGACAGTGACGCAGATCTGTGTGTGAGAGCTGCAGTGCAATACACCAGAGCGGCGAGGGACCTGACAGTGACGCAGATCTGTGTGTGAGAGCTGCAGAGCAATACACCAGAGCGGCGAGAGACCTGACAGTGATGCAGATCTGTGTGTGAGAGCTGCAGTGCAATACACCAGAGCGGCGAGAGACCTGACAGTGACGCAGATCTGTGTGTGAGATCTGCAGTGCAATACACCAGAGCGACGAGGAACCTGACAGTGACGCAGATCTGTGTGTGAGAGCTGCAGAGCAATACACCAGAGCGGCGAGAGACCTGACAGTGATGCAGATCTGTGTGTGAGAGCTGCAGTGCAATACACCAGAGCGGCGAGAGACCTGACAGTGACGCAGATCTGTGTGTGAGAGCTGCAGTGCAATACAGCAGAGCGGCGAGGCACCTGACAGTGACGCAGATCTGTGTGTGAGAGCTGCAGTGTAATACACCAGAGCGGCGAGGAACCTGACAGTGACGCAGATCTGTGTGTGAGAGCTGCAGAGCAATACACCAGAGCGGCGAGAGACCTGACAGTGATGCAGATCTGTGTGTGAGAGCTGCAGTGCAATACACCAGAGCGGCGAGAGACCTGACAGTGACGCAGATCTGTGTGTGAGAGCTGCAGTGCAGTACACCAGAGCGGTGAGACCTGACAGTGACGCAGATCTGTGTGTGAGAGCTGCAGTGCAATACAGCCGGAGCGGTGAGAGACCTGACAGTGACGCAGATCTGTGTGTGAGAGCTGCAGTGCAATACAGCCGGAGCGGTGAGAGACCTGACAGTGACGCAGATCTGTGTGTGAGAGCTGCAGTGCAATACACCAGAGCGGCGAGGAACCTGACAGTGACGCAGATCTGTGTGTGAGAGCTGCAGTGCAATACACCAGAGCGACGAGGAACCTGACAGTGACGCAGATCTGTGTGTGAGAGCTGCAGTGTAATACACCAGAGCAGCGAGGGACCTGACGGTGACACAGATATGTGTGTGAGAGCTGGGTGGGGGCCCCTGTGGAGGAGCTGGGTGGGGGCCCCTGTGGAGGAGCTGGGTGGGGGCCCCTGTGATGGAGCTGGGTGGGGGCCCCTGTGGTGGAGCTGGGTGGGGGGCCCCTGTGGAGGAGCTGGGTGGGGGCCCCTTTGGAGGAGCTGGAGGCCCCTGTGGAGAAGCTAGGGGCCCCTGTGGAGGAGCTGGGTGGGGGCCCCTGTGGAGGAGCTGGGTGGGGCCCCTGTGGTGGGGCTGGGTGGGGGCCCCTGTGGAGGAGCTGGGGGTGGGGGCCCCTGTGGAGGAGCTGGGTGGGGGCCCCTGTGGTGGGGCTGGGTGGGGGCCCCTGTGGAGGAGCTGGGTGGGGGCCCCTGTGGAGGAGCTGGGTGGGGGCCCCTGTGGTGGGGCTGGGTGGGGGCCCCTGTGGAGGAGCTGGGTGGGGGCCCCTGTGGTGGGGCTGGGTGGAGGCCCCTGTGGAGGAGCTAGGTGGGGGCCCCTGTGGAGGAGCTGGGTGGGGGCCCCTGTGGAGGAGCTGGGTGGGGGCCCCTGTGGTGGGGCTGGGTGGGGTCCCCTGTGGAGGAGCTGGGAGGGGCCCCTGTGGTAGGGCTGGGTGGGGTCCCCTGTGGAGGAGCTGGGTGGGGGCCCCTGTGATGGAGCTGGGTGGGGGCCCCTGTGAAGGAGCTGGGTGGGGGCCCCTGTGGAGGAGCTGGGTGGGGGCCCCTGTGATGGAGCTGGGTGGGGGGCCCCTGTGGAGGAGCTGGGTGGGGGGGCCCCTGTGGTGGGGCTGGGTGGGGGGCCCCTGTGGAGGGGCTGGGTGGGGGCCCCTGTGGTGGGGCTGGGTGGGGGCCCCTGTGGAGGAGCTGGGTGGGGGCCCCTGTGGAGGAGCTGGGTGGGGGCCCCTGTGGTGGGGCTGGGTGGGGGCCCCTGTGGAGGAGCTGGGTGGGGGCCCCTGTGGTGGGGCTGGGTGGGGGCCCCTGTGGAGGAGCTGGGTGGGGGCCCCTGTGGAGGAGCTGGGTGGGGGCCCCTGTGGAGGGGCTGGGTGGGGGCCCCTGTGGTGGGGCTGGGTGGGGGCCCCTGTGGAGGAGCTGGGTGGGGGCCCCTGTGGAGGAGCTGGGTGGGGGCCCCTGTGGTGGGGCTGGGTGGGGGCCCCTGTGGAGGAGCTGGGTGGGGGCCCCTGTGGAGGAGCTGGGTGGGGGCCCCTGTGGAGGAGCTGGGTGGGGGCCCCTGTGGTGGGGCTGGGTGGGGGCCCCTGTGGAGGAGCTGGGTGGGGGCCCCTGTGGTGGGGCTGGGTGGGGGCCCCTGTGGAGGAGCTGGGTGGGGGCCCCTGTGGAGGAGCTGGGGGCCCCCGCACACCTGCATGTCTCTTCCCGTCTCCTTTCTGCTGATCTGTGACTTGTGAATTCCCAGATGGAACAATGTAACCAATCACCTTTCTTCTCCGCAGCAACTCATGCGCGAGCGGCAGCAGATGGCGAGCCGGCCGTTTGCCTCGGTGGATGTGACGCTAGAAGTGGGAGGAGCCGAGCAGACGGAATTCCTGCGAGGAGCCGCGGAGGTAAGATGCCAAATACCTGCAATGCTGGCTACTTAAAGTGACAGTACTGAATAATTGTGTCATGTGACCCCGCACGCCTCTCACCGGTTACACTTACAGCCTAAATCTTGTTATATTCAAAAACTTGGGAATCGTTTGCTTTAATTATCTTGAATTTCTCTAGTCACATCCAGAGCTGCATTCATAATTCAGTCTCTGTCTTATTGCCCTCTTACATCCAGAGCTGCATTCATAATTCTTCCACATTCTGTGCACATACTGGTTGGACCTTTCTCTTTTCTGGTTTTGCCATGCCATGCTGGGAGTTGTAGTGTGGCTGGTGCAGATGGACACATGATGGCGGCGGCTGCGATGCTCTGCAGTCTGCCGGATGATGCTGTGTATTATCAGCGTGCAGCTGTTCTCGGCGGCAGGCGTTGAGCTCGGGATCCTGCTCTCAGAAGCAGCAGATTGTGTGCAGCTCTGGATGTGACTGGAGCATAGGTCAGGATATAACTCAGCATTACACTCCTGCCCCTCTAAGTAACTGATGGAGACAGAGTGGTGTCTGAATTAGCAGCATTTACTCTCTGTGAGCACTCAGAGCTGCACTCCGCTGCTTCCTCTCTATTTGCCGGAGGATCAGCTCCAAGTGATGTTTTCATTTGTGGCTAATGGCCGCGCCGCTATCGAGCCGATAATGGAAGAGGAGGGCAGAAAACTGCCGAATTGTGATATAATCGTGCAGCGGTGCGCGAAAAGGGCTCAGCTACAACAAGGCTGGAAAGTGGAGCTGCCAGGACGCCCCGCACCTCACCGCTCAGACACCCCGCACCTCACCGCTCAGACGCCCCGCACCTCGCCGCTCAGACGCCCCGCACCTCACCGCTCAGACACCCCGCACCTCACCGCTCAGACGCCCAGCACCTCACCGCTCAGACGCCCCGCACCTCCCCGCTCAGACACCCCGCACCTCACTGCTCAGACACCCCGCACCTCGCCGCTCAGACGCCCCGCACCTAGCCCTGCGCGACTCAGACAGCCCGCACCTCCCCTGCGCAGCTCAGACACCCCACACCTCCCCTGTGCCGCTCAGACGCCCAGCACCTCACCGCTCAGACGCCCAGCACCTAGCCCTGCGCCACTCAGACACCCCGCACCTCCCCTGCGCCGCTCAGACACCCCACACCTCCCCTGCGCCTCTCAGACGCCCAGCACGTCACCGCTCAGACGCCCCGCACCTCACTGCTCAGACGCCCCGCACCTCACTGCTCAGACACCCCGCACCTCACTGCTCAGACACCCCGCACCTCACCGCTCAGACGCCCCGCACCTCCCCGCTCAGACACCCCGCACCTCACTGCTCAGACACCCCGCACCTCGCCGCTCAGACGCCCCGCACCTAGCCCTGCGCCACTCAGACACCCCGCACCTCCCCTGCGCAGCTCAGACACCCCACACCTCCCCTGCGCCGCTCACGCCCAGCACCTCACCGCTCAGACGCCCAGCACCTAGCCCTGCGCCACTCAGACACCCCGCACCTCCCCTGCGCCGCTCAGACACCCCACACCTCCCCTGCGCCGCTCAGACGCCCAGCACCTCACCGCTCAGACGCCCAGCACCTAGCCCTGCGCCACTCAGATACCCCGCACCTCCCCTGCGCTGCTCAGACACCCCACACCTCCCCTGCGCCTCTCAGACGCCCAGCACGTCACCGCTCAGACGCCCCGCACCTCGCCGCTCAGACGCCCCGCACCTCGCCGCTCAGACGCACCGCACCTCCCCGCTCAGACACCCCGCACCTCCCCGCTCAGACGCCCTGCACCTAGCCCTGCGCCGCTCAGACGCCCCGCACCTAGCCCTACGCCGCTCAGACGCCCCGCACCTAGCCCTGCGCCGCTCAGACGTCCCGCACCTCGCTGCTCAGGCACCCCGCACCTCACCGCTCAGGCACCCTGCACCTCCCCTGCGCCGCTCAGGCACCCCGCACCTCCCCTGCGCCGCTCAGACACTTTGCACCTCGCCGCTCAGACATCCCACACCTCGGCGCTTGGACCCCCCCCGCACCTCGCCCTGCACCGCTCGGACCCCCTGCACCTCGCCCTGCACCGCTCAGAAACCCTGCCATCTGTCAATGTGATTCCTTTAATCCGCCATCTGTAGGATCTAATATGTGTTGGATCATCAGATGTTCCAGAATATCAGACACAGAAGAGTCTGAGACAAGTGGAAAAGCGTCTGGAAGAAAGGATAATATCGGGGCTGCAGTCACTGAGGACCTGATGGGGGCAGTCGTCCTCTCCAGGATCTTCCACATTCCTCAGCATCATCCATCTCTGCTTTATTTTCTCAGGTTTTGTTTGTCATATCGAGGACGAGTCCATAAACATCGGTGGCAACTGATTGTAATGTGCGGCGTCTGCACCACATCTGATCTGTGCATTCCTGACGCCTGCAGTCACCGCCGGAATATAGAAGCCTCCATGTCTACACCTAGAATATAAGCACCAGGGGTAATGCACACAGTGATGTCACAGCACAGGGATAATGCACACAGTGATGTCACAGCATAGGGATAATACACACAGTGATGTCACAGTACAGGGATAATACACACAGTGATGTCACAGTACAGGGGTAATACACACAGTGATGTCACAGTACAGGGATAATACACACAGTGACGTCACAGTACAGGGATAATGCACACAGTGATGTCACAGCATAGGGATAATACACACAGTGATGTCACAGTACAGGGATAATACACACAGTGATGTCACAGTACAGGGATAATGCACACAGTGATGTCACAGCATAGGGATAATACACACAGTGATGTCACAGTACAGGGATAATACACACAGTGATGTCACAGTACAGGGGTAATACACACAGTGATGTCACAGTACAGGGATAATACACACAGTGACGTCACAGTACAGGGATAATGCACACAGTGATGTCACAGCATAGGGATAATACACACAGTGATGTCACAGTACAGGGATAATGCACACAGTGATGTCACAGCATAGGGATAATACACACAGTGATGTCACAGTACAGGGATAATACACACAGTGACGTCACAGTACAGGGGTAATGCACACAGTGATGTCACAGCATAGGGATAATACACACAGTGACGTCACAGCACAGGGATAATACACACAGTGATGTCACAGTACAGGGATAATGCCCACAGTGATGTCACAGTACAGGGATAATACACACAGCGATGTCACAGTACAGGGATAATGCACACAGTGATGTCACAGTACAGGGATAATACACACAGTGATGTCACAGTACAGGGGTAATACACACAGCGATGTCACAGTACAGGGATAATACACACAGTGATGTCACAGTACAGGGATAATACACACAGTGATGTTACAGTACAGGGATAATACACACAGTGATGTCACAGTACAGGGGTAATGCACACAGTGATGTCACAGGACAGGATAATACACACAGTGATGTCACAGTACAGGGATAATACACACAGGGATAATACACACAGTGATGTCACAGTACAGGGATAATACACACAGGGATAATACACACAGTGATGTCACAGTACAGGGATAATACACACAGCGATGTCACAGTACAGGGATAATACACACAGTGATGTCACAGTACAGGGGTAATACACACAGTGATGTTACAGTACAGGGATAATACACACAGTGATGTCACAGTACAGGGATAATGCACACAGTGATGTCACAGTACAGGGATAATGCACACAGTGATGTCACAGTACAGGGATAATGCACACACTGATGTCACAGTACAGGGATAATGCACACAGTGATGTCACAGTACAGGGATAATACACACAGTGATGTCACAGTACAGGGATAATACACACAGTGATGTCACAGTACAGGGATAATACACACAGTGATGTCACAGTACAGGGATAATACACACAGTGATGTCACAGTACAGGGATAATACACACAGTGATGTCACAGTACAGGGATAATGCCCACAGTGATGTCACAGTACAGGGATAATACACACAGTGATGTCACAATACAGGGATAATGCACACAGTGATGTCACAGTACAGGGATAATACACACAGTGATGTCACAGTACAGGGGTAATACACACAGTGATGTTACAGTACAGGGATAATACACACAGTGATGTCACAGTACAGGGATAATACACACAGTGATGTCACAATACAGGGATAATGCACACAGTGATGTCACAGTACAGGGATAATACGCACAGTGATGTCACAGTACAGGGGTAATACACACAGTGACGTCACAGTACAGGGGTAATGCACACAGTGATGTCACAGCACAGGGATAATACACACAGTGATGTCACAGCATAGGGATAATACACACAGTGATGTCACAGTACAGGGATAATACACACAGTGACGTCACAGTACAGGGGTAATGCACACAGTGATGTCACCATACAGGGATAATACACACAGTGATGTCACAGTACAGGGATAATACACACAGTGACGTCACAGTACAGGGGTAATGCACACAGTGATGTCACAGCACAGGGATGATGCACACAGTGATGTCACAGTACAGGGATAATACACACAGTGATGTCACAGTACAGGGATAATACACACAGCGATGTCACAGTACAGGGATAATACACACAGTGATGTCACAGTACAGGGATAATACACACAGTGATGTCACAGCACAGGGATAATGCACACAGTGATGTCACCATACAGGGATAATACACACAGTGATGTCACAGTACAGGGGTAATGCACACAGTGATGTCACAGTACAGGGATAATGCACACAGTGATGTCACAGCACAGGGATAATACACACAGTGATGTCACAGTACAGGGATAATGCACACAGTGATGTCACAGTACAGGGATAATACACACAGTGATGTCACAGTACAGGGATAATGCACACAGTGATGTCACAGCACAGGGATAATACACACAGTGATGTCACAGTACAGGGATAATGCACACAGTGATGTCACAGCACAGGGATAATGCACACAGTGATGTCACAGCACAGGGATAATGCACACAGGGATGTCACAGTACAGGGATAATGCACACAGTGATGTCACAGCACAGGGATAATGCACACAGGGATGTCACAGTACAGGGATAATGCACACAGTGATGTCACAGCACAGGGATAATACACACAGTGATGTCACAGTACAGGGATAATACACACAGTGATGTCACAGTACAGGGATAATGCACACAGTGATGTCACAGCACAGGGATAATGCACACAGGGATGTCACAGTACAGGGATAATGCACACAGTGATGTCACAGCACAGGGATAATACACACAGTGATGTCACAGTACAGGGATAATGCACACAGTGATGTCACAGCACAGGGATAATGCACACAGGGATGTCACAGTACAGGGATAATACACACAGTGATGTCACAGCACAGGGATAATACACACAGTGATGTCACAGTACAGGGATAATGCACACAGTGATGTCACAGTACAGGGATAATGCACACAGTGATGGCACAGTACAGGGATAATGCACACAGTGATGTCACAGTACAGGGATAATACACACAGTGATGTCACAGTACAGGGGTAATACACAGGGATGTCACAGTACAGGGATAATGCACACAGTGATGTCACAGCACAGGGATAATGCACACAGTGATGTCACAGTACAGAGATAATACACACAGTGACGTCACAGTACAGGGATAATACACACAGGGATGTCACAGTACAGGGGTAATGCACACAGTGATGTCACAGTACAGGGATAATGCACACAGTGATGTCACAGTACAGGGGTAATACACACAGGGATGTCACAGTACAGGGATAATGCACACAGTGATGTCACAGTACAGGGATAATGCACACAGTGATGTCACAGTACAGGGGTAATACACACAGGGATGTCACAGTACAGGGATAATGCACACAGTGATGTCACAGCACAGGGATAATGCACACAGTGATGTCACAGTACAGAGATAATACACACAGTGACGTCACAGTACAGGGATAATACACACAGGGATGTCACAGTACAGGGGTAATGCACACAGTGATGTCACAGTACAGGGATAATGCACACAGTGATGTCACAGTACAGGGATAATACACACAGTGATGTCACAGTACAGGGATAATACACACAGTGATGTCACAGTACAGGGATAATGCACACAGTGACGTCACAGTACAGGGATAATGCACACAGTGATGTCACAGTACAGGGATAATACACACAGTGATGTCACAGTACAGGGATAATACACACAGTGATGTCACAGTACAGGGATAATACACACAGTAATGTCACAGTACAGGGATAATGCACACAGCGATGTCACAGTACAGGGGTAATGCACACAGCGATGTCACAGTACAGGGATAATGCACACAGTAATGTCACAGTACAGGGGTAATGCACACAGTGATGTCACAGTACAGGAATAATACACACAGTGATGTCACAGTACAGAGATAATACACACAGTGACGTCACAGTACAGGGATAATACACACAGGGATGTCACAGTACAGGGGTAATGCACACAGTGATGTCACAGTACAGGGATAATGCACACAGTGATGTCACAGTACAGGGATAATACACACAGGGATGTCACAGTACAGGGATAATGCACACAGTGATGTCACAGTACAGGGATAATGCACACAGTGATGTCACAGTACAGGGGTAATACACACAGGGATGTCACAGTACAGGGATAATGCACACAGTGATGTCACAGCACAGGGATAATGCACACAGTGATGTCACAGTACAGAGATAATACACACAGTGACGTCACAGTACAGGGATAATACACCCAGGGATGTCACAGTACAGGGGTAATGCACACAGTGATGTCACAGTACAGGGATAATGCACACAGTGATGTCACAGTACAGGGATAATACACACAGTGATGTCACAGTACAGGGCTAATACACACAGTGATGTCACAGTACAGGGATAATGCACACAGTGACGTCACAGTACAGGGATAATGCACACAGTGATGTCACAGTACAGGGATAATACACACAGTGATGTCACAGTACAGGGATAATACACACAGTGATGTCACAGTACAGGGATAATACACAAAGTGATGTCACAGTACAGGGATAATGCACACAGCGATGTCACAGTACAGGGGTAATGCACACAGCGATGTCACAGTACAAGGATAATGCACACAGTAATGTCACAGTACAGGGGTAATGCACACAGTGATGTCACAGTACAGGAATAATACACACAGTGATGTCACAATACAGGAATAATACACACAGTGATGTCACAGTACAGGGATAATACACACAGGGATAATACACACAGCGATGTCACAGTACAGGGATAATACACACAGTGATGTCACAGTACAGGGGTAATGCACACAGTGATGTCACAGTACAGGAATAATACACACAGTGATGTCACAGTACAGGAATAATACACACAGTGATGTCACAGTACAGGGATAATACAGACAGTGATGTCACAGTATGGGGATAATACACACAGTGATGTCACAGTACAGGGATAATACACACAGGGATAATACACACAGCGATGTCACAGTACAGGGATAATACACACAGTGATGTCACAGTACAGGAATAATACACACAGTGATGTCACAGTACAGAGATAATGCACACAGTGATGTCACAGTACAGGGATAATGCCCACAGTGATGTCACAGTACAGGGATAATACACACAGCGATGTCACAGTACAGGGATAACACACACCGTGATGTCACAGTACAGGGATAATACACACAGTGATGTCACAGTACAGGGATAATACACACAGTGATGTCACAGTACAGGGATAATACACACAGTGATGTCACAGCACAGGGATAATGCACACAGTGATGTCACAGTACAGGGATAATACACACAGTGATGTCACAGTACAGGGGTAATACACACAGTGATGTCACAGTACAGGGATAACGCACACAGTGATGTCACAGCACAGGGATAATACACACAGTGATGTCACAGTACAGGGATAATACACACAGCGATGTCACAGTACAGAGATAATGCACACAGTGATGTCACAGCACAGGGATAATACACACAGTGATGTCACAGTACAGGGATAATACACACAGTGATGTCACAGTACAGGGATAATACACACAGTGATGTCACAGTACAGGGATAATACACACAGTGATGTCACAGTACAGGGATAATGCACACAGTGATGTCACAGTACAGGGATAATGCACACAGTGATGTCACAGTACAGGGATAATGCACACAGTGATGTCACAGTACAGGGATAATGCACAAAGTGATGTCACAGTACAGGGATAATGCACACAGTGATGTCACAGTACATGGATAATACACACAGTGATGTCACAGTACAGGGATAATACACACAGTGATGTCACAGTACAGGGATAATGCACACAGTGATATCACAGTACAGGGATAATGCACACAGTGATGTCACAGTACAGGGATAATACACACAGTGATGTCACAGTACAGGGATAATACACACAGTGATGTCACAGTACAGGGATAATGCACACAGTGATGTCACAGTACAGGGATAATACACACCGTGATGTCACAGTACAGGGATAATGCACACAGTGATGTCACAGTACAGGGATAATGCACACAGTGATGTCACAGTACAGGGATAATGCACACAGGGATAATACACACAGCGATGTCACAGTACAGGGATAATACACACAGTGATGTCACAGTACAGGGATAATACACACAGTGATGTCACAGTACAGGGATAATGCACACAGCGATGTCACAGTACAGGGATAATACACACAGGGATAATACACACAGTGATGTCACAGTGCAGGGATAATGCACACAGTGATGTCACAGTACAGGGATAATGCACACAGTGATGTCACAGTACAGGGATAATACACACAGGGATAATACACACAGTGATGTCACAGTACAGGGATAATGCACACAGTGATGTCACAGTACAGGGATAATACACACAGTGATGTCACAGTACAGGGATAATACACACAGCGATGTCACAGTACAGGGATAATACACACAGGGATAATACACACAGTGATGTCACAGTACAGGGATAATGCACACAGTGATGTCACAGTACAGGGATAATGCACACAGTGATGTCACAGTACAGGGATAATGCACACAGTGATGTCACAGTACAGGGATAATGCACACAGTGATGTCACAGTACAGGGATAATACACACAGTGATGTCACAGTACAGGGATAATACACACAGGGATAATACACACAGCGATGCACAGTACAGGGATAATACACACAGTGATGTCACAGTACAGGGAAAATACACACAGTGATGTCACAGTACAGGGATAATGCACACAGTGATGTCACAGTACAGGGATAATACACACAGTGATGTCACAGTACAGGGATAATACACACAGTGATGTCACAGTACAGGGATAATACACACAGTGATGTCACAGTACAGGGATAATACACACAGTGATGTCACAGTACAGGGATAATGCACACAGCGATGTCACAGTACAGGGATAATACACACAGTGATGTCACAGTACAGGGATAATACACACAGCGATGTCACAGTACAGGGATAATACACACAGCGTTGTCACAGTACAGGGATAATGTACACAGTGATGTCACAGTACAGGGATAATACACACAGTGATGTCACAGTACAGGGATAATGCACACAGTGATGTCACAGTACAGGGATAATACACACAGCGATGTCACAGTACAGGGATAATACACACAGTGATGTCACAGTACAGGGATAATGCACACAGTGATGTCACAGTACAGGGATAATACACACAGTGATGTCACAGTACAGGGATAATGCACACAGTGATGTCACAGTACAGGGATAATACACACAGTGATGTCACAGTACAGGGATAATACACACAGTGATGTCACAGTACAGGGATAATACACACAGTGATGTCACAGTACAGGGATAATGCACACAGGGATGTCACAGTACAGGGATAATACACACAGTGATGTCACAGTACAGGGGTAATACACACAGTGATGTCACAGTACAGGGATAATACACACAGTGATGTCACAGCACAGGGATAATGCACACAGGGATGTCACAGTACAGGGATAATACACACAGTGATGTCACAGTACAGGGATAATACACACAGTGATGTCACAGCACAGGGATAATGCACACAGTGATGTCACAGTACAGGGATAATGCACACAGCGATGTCACAGTACAGGGATAATACACACAGTGATGTCACAGTACAGGGATAATACACACAGTGATGTCACAGTACAGGGATAATACACACAGTGATGTCACAGTACAGGGATAATACACACAGTGATGTCACAGTACAGGGATAATACACACAGTGATGTCACAGTACAGGGATAATACACACTGTGATGTCACAGTACAGGGATAATACACACTGTGATGTTACAGTACAGGGATAATACACAGTGATGTCACAGTACAGGGATAATACACACAGTGATGTCACAGTACAGGGATAATGCACACAGTGATGTCACAGTACAGGGGTAATACACACAGTGATGTCACAGTACAGGGATAATACACACAGTGATGTCACAGTACAGGGATAATACACACAGTGATGTCACAGTACGGGGATAATACACACAGTGATGTCACAGTACAGGGATAATGCACACAGTGATGTCACAGTACAGGGATAATACACACTGTGATGTCACAGTACAGGGATAATACACACTGTGATGTTACAGTACAGGGATAATACACAGTGATGTCACAGTACAGGGATAATACACACAGTGATGTCACAGTACAGGGATAATGCACACAGTGATGTCACAGTACAGGGATAATGCACACAGTGATGTCACAGTACAGGGATAATGCACACAGTGATGTCACAGTACAGGGATAATACACACAGTGATGTCACAGTACAGGGATAATACACACAGCGATGTCACAGTACAGGGATAATACACACAGTGATGTCACAGTACAGGGATAATGCACACAGTGATGTCACAGTACAGGGATAATACACACAGCGATGTCACAGTACAGGGATAATACACACAGTGATGTCACAGTACAGGGATAATGCACACAGTGATGTCACAGTACAGGGATAATACACACAGTGATGTCACAGTACAGGGATAATGCACACAGTGATGTCACAGTACAGGGATAATACACACAGTGATGTCACAGTACAGGGATAATACACACAGTGATGTCACAGTACAGGGATAATACACACAGTGATGTCACAGTACAGGGATAATGCACACAGGGATGTCACAGTACAGGGATAATACACACAGTGATGTCACAGTACAGGGATAATGCACACAGTGATGTCACAGTACAGGGATAATACACAGTGATGTCACAGTACAGGGATAATACACACAGCGATGTCACAGTACAGGGATAATACACACAGTGATGTCACAGTACAGGGATAATGCACACAGTGATGTCACAGTACAGGGATAATACACACAGTGATGTCACAGTACAGGGATAATGCACACAGTGATGTCACAGTACAGGGATAATACACACAGTGATGTCACAGTACAGGGATAATACACACAGTGATGTCACAGTACAGGGATAATACACACAGTGATGTCACAGTACAGGGATAATGCACACAGGGATGTCACAGTACAGGGATAATACACACAGTGATGTCACAGTACAGGGATAATGCACACAGTGATGTCACAGTACAGGGATAATACACACAGTGATGTCACAGTACAGGGATAATACACACAGTGATGTCACAGTACAGGGATAATACACACAGTGATGTCACAGTACAGGGATAATACACACAGTGATGTCACAGTACAGGGATAATACACACAGTGATGTCACAGTACAGGGATAATACACACTGTGATGTTACAGTACAGGGATAATACACAGTGATGTCACAGTACAGGCATAATACACACAGTGATGTCACAGTACAGGGATAATACACACAGTGATGTCACAGTGCAGGGATAATACACACAGTGATGTCACAGTACAGGGATAATACACACTGTGATGTCACAGTACAGGGATAATGCACACAGTGATGTTACAGTACAGGGATAATACACACAGAGATGTCACAGTACAGGGATAATACACACAGTGATGTCACAGTACAGGGATAATACACACAGTGATGTCACAGTACAGGGATAATACACACAGTGATGTCACAGTACAGGGATAATACACACAGTGATGTCACAGCACAGGGATAATGCACACAGTGATGTCACAGTACAGGGATAATACACACAGTGATGTCACAGTACAGGGATAATACACACAGTGATGTCACAGTACAGGGATAATGCACACAGTGATGTCACAGTACAGGGATAATACACACAGGGATGTCACAGTACAGGGATAATACACACAGTGATGTCACAGTACAGGGGTAATACACACAGTGATGTCACAGTACAGGGATAATACACACAGTGATGTCACAGTACAGGGATAATGCACACAGTGATGTCACAGTACAGGGATAATACACACAGTGATGTCACAGTACAGGGATAATACACACAGGGATGTCACAGTACAGGGATAATGCACACAGTGATGTCACAGTACAGGGATAATGCACACAGGGATGTCACAGTACAGGGATAATACACACAGTGATGTCACAGTACAGGGATAATACACACTGTGATGTTACAGTACAGGGATAATGCACACAGGGATGTCACAGTACAGGGATAATACACACAGTGATGTCACAGTACAGGGATAATACACACAGTGATGTCACAGTACAGGGATAATGCACACAGGGATGTCACAGTACAGGGATAATACACACAGTGATGTCACAGTACAGGGATAATACACACTGTGATGTTACAGTACAGGGGTAATACACACAGTGATGTCACAGTACAGGGATAATACACACAGTGATGTCACAGTACAGGGATAATGCACACAGTGATGTCACAGTACAGGGATAATACACACAGTGATGTCACAGTACAGGGATAATACACACTGTGATGTTACAGTACAGGGATAATACACACAGGGATGTCACAGTACAGGGATAATACACACAGTGATGTCACAGTACAGGGATAATACACACAGTGATGTCACAGTACAGGGATAATGCACACAGGGATGTCACAGTACAGGGATAATACACACAGTGATGTCACAGTACAGGGATAATACACACTGTGATGTTACAGTACAGGGGTAATACACACAGTGATGTCACAGTACAGGGGTAATACACACAGTGATGTCACAGTACAGGGATAATGCACACAGTGATGTCACAGTACAGGGATAATACACACAGTGATGTCACAGTACAGGGATAATACACACAGTGATGTCACAGCACAGGGATAATGCACACAGCGATGTCACAGTACAGGGATAATACACACAGCGACGTCACAGTACAGGGATAATACACACAGTGATGTCACAGTACAGGGATAATACACACAGTGATGTCACAGTACAGGGATAATGCACACAGTGATGTCACAGTACAGGGATAATACACACAGTGATGTCACAATACAGGGATAATGCACACAGGGATGTCACAGTACAGGGATAATACACACAGTGATGTCACAGCACAGGGATAATACACACAGTGATGTCACAGTACAGGGATAATACACACAGTGATGTCACAGTACAGGGATAATACACACAGTGATGTCACAGTACAGGGATAATGCACACAGTGATGTCACAGTACAGGAATAATACACACAGTGATGTCACAGTACAGGGATGATACACACAGTGATGTCACAGTACAGGAATAATACACACAGTGATGTCACAGTACAGGGATGATACACACAGTGATGTCACAGTACAGGGATGATACACACAGTGATGTCACAGTACAGGAATAATACACACAGTGATGTCACAGTACAGGGATAATACACACAGTGATGTCACAGTATAGGGATAATACACACAGTGATGTCACAGTATAGGGATAATACACACAGTGATGTCACAGTACAGGGATGATACACACAGTGATGTCACAGCACAGGGATAATGCACACAGCGATGTCACAGTACAGGGATAATGCACACAGCGATGTCACAGGACAGGGATAATGCACACAGTGATGTCACAGTACAGGGATAATACACACAGTGATGTCACAGTACAGGGATAATACACACAGCGATGTCACAGTACAGGGATAATACACACAGTGATGTCACAGGACAGGGATAATGCACACAGTGATGTCACAGTACAGGGATAATACACACAGTGATGTCACAGTACAGGGATAATACACACAGGGATGTCACAGTACAGGGATAATACACACAGTGATGTCACAGTACAGGGATAATACACACAGTGATGTCACAGTACAGGGATAATACACACAGGGATGTCACAGTACAGGGATAATACACACAGCGATGTCACAGTACAGGGATAATACACACAGTGATGTCACAGTACAGGGATAATGCACACAGTGATGTCACAGTACAGGGATAATACACACAGTGATGTCACAGTACAGGGATAATGCACACAGTGATGTCACAGTACAGGGATAATACACACAGTGATGTCACAGTACAGGGATAATAAACACAGTGATGTCACAGTACAGGGATAATACACACAGTGATGTCACAGTACAGGGATAATGCACACAGTGATGTCACAGTACAGGGATAATGCACACAGTGATGTCACAGTACAGGGATAATGCACACACTGATGTCACAGTGCAGGGATAATGCACACAGTGATGTCACAGTACAGGGATAATACACACAGTGATGTCACAGTACAGGGATAATACACACAGTGATGTCACAGTACAGGGATAATGCACACAGTGATGTCACAGTACAGGGATAATACACACAGTGATGTCACAATACAGGGATAATGCACACAGTGATGTCACAGTACAGGGATAATACACACAGTGATGTCACAGTACAGGGGTAATACACACAGTGATGTTACAGTACAGGGATAATACACACAGTGATGTCACAGTACAGGGGTAATACACACAGTGATGTCACAGTACAGGGATAATACACACAGTGATGTCACAGTACAGGGATAATGCACACAGTGATGTCACAGTACAGGGATAATACACACAGTGATGTCACAGTACAGGGATAATGCACACAGTGATGTCACAGGACAGGGATAATGCACACAGCGATGTCACAGTACAGGGATAATACACACAGCGATGTCACAGTACAGGGATAATGCACACAGTGATGTCACAGTACAGGGATAATACACACAGTGATGTCACAGTACAGGGATAATACACACAGCGATGTCACAGTACAGGGATAATACACACAGTGATGTCACAGTACAGGGATAACGCACACAGTGATGTCACAGTACAGGGATAATGCACACAGCGATGTCACAGTACAGGGATAATACACACAGCGATGTCACAGTACAGGGATAATACACACAGTGATGTCACAGTACAGGGATAATGCACACAGTGATGTCACAGTACAGGGATAATACACACAGTGATGTCACAGTACAGGGATAATGCACACAGTGATGTCACAGTACAGGGATAATACACACAGTGATGTCACAGTACAGGGATAATACACACAGGGATGTCACAGTACAGGGATAATACACACAGTGATGTCACAGTACAGGGATAATACACACAGTGATGTCACAGTACAGGGATAATACACACAGGGATGTCACAGTACAGGGATAATACACACAGCGATGTCACAGTACAGGGATAATACACACAGTGATGTCACAGTACAGGGATAATGCACACAGTGATGTCACAGTACAGGGATAATACACACAGTGATGTCACAGTACAGGGATAATGCACACAGTGATGTCACAGTACAGGGATAATACACACAGTGATGTCACAGTACAGGGATAATAAACACAGTGATGTCACAGTACAGGGATAATACACACAGTGATGTCACAGTACAGGGATAATGCACACAGTGATGTCACAGTACAGGGATAATGCACACAGTGATGTCACAGTACAGGGATAATGCACACACTGATGTCACAGTACAGGGATAATGCACACAGTGATGTCACAGTACAGGGATAATACACACAGTGATGTCACAGTACAGGGATAATACACACAGTGATGTCACAGTACAGGGATAATGCACACAGTGATGTCACAGTACAGGGATAATACACACAGTGATGTCACAATACAGGGATAATGCACACAGTGATGTCACAGTACAGGGATAATACACACAGTGATGTCACAGTACAGGGGTAATACACACAGTGATGTTACAGTACAGGGATAATACACACAGTGATGTCACAGTACAGGGATAATACACACAGTGATGTCACAGTACAGGGATAATGCACACAGTGATGTCACAGTACAGGGATAATACACACAGTGATGTCACAGTACAGGGGTAATACACACAGTGATGTTACAGTACAGGGATAATACACACAGCGATGTCACAGTACAGGGATAATGCACACAGTGATGTCACAGTACAGGGATAATGCACACAGCGATGTCACAGTACAGGGATAATACACACAGCGATGTCACAGTACAGGGATAATGCACACAGTGATGTCACAGTACAGGGATAATACACACAGTGATGTCACAGTACAGGGATAATACACACAGCGATGTCACAGTACAGGGATAATACACACAGTGATGTCACAGTACAGGGATAACGCACACAGTGATGTCACAGTACAGGGATAATGCACACAGCGATGTCACAGTACAGGGATAATACACACAGCGATGTCACAGTACAGGGATAATACACACAGTGATGTCACAGTACAGGGATAATGCACACAGTGATGTCACAGTACAGGGATAATGCACACAGTGATGTCACAGTACAGGGATAACGCACACAGTGATGTCACAGTACAGGGATAATACACACAGTGATGTCACAGTACAGGGATAATACACACAGCGATGTCACAGTACAGGGATAATGCACACAGCGATGTCACAGTACAGGGATAATACACACAGTGATGTCACAGCACAGGGATAATACACACAGTGATGTCACAGTACAGGGATAATGCACACAGTGATGTCACAGTACAGGGATAATACACACAGCGATGTCACAGTACAGGGATAATGCACACAGCGATGTCACAGTACAGGGATAATGCACACAGCGATGTCACAGTACAGGGATAATACACACAGTGATGTCACAGTACAGGGATAATGCACACAGCGATGTCACAGAACAGGGATAATACACACAGTGATGTCACAGTACAGGGATAACGCACACAGTGATGTCACAGTACAGGGATAATGCACACAGTGATGTCACAGTACAGGGATAACGCACACAGCGATGTCACAGTACAGGGATAACGCACACAGCGATGTCACAGTACAGGGATAATACACACAGTGATGTCACAGTACAGGGATAATACACACAGTGATGTCACAGTACAGGGATAATACACACAGTGATGTCACAGTACAGGGATAATACACACAGTGATGTCACAGTACAGGGATAATACACACAGTGATGTCACAGTACAGGGATAATACACACAGTGATGTCACAGTACAGGGATAATACACACAGCGATGTAACAGTACAGGGATAATACACACAGCGATGTCACAGTACAGGGATAATACACACAGCGATGTCACAGTACAGGGATAATGCACACAGTGATGTCACAATACAGGGATAATACACACAGTGATGTCACAGTACAGGGATAATACACACAGTGATGTCACAGTACAGGGATAATGCACACAGTGATGTCACAGTACAGGGATAATGCACACAGTGATTGTCACAGTACAGGGATAATACACACAGTGATGTCACAGTACAGGGATAATGCACACAGTGATGTCACAGTACAGGGATAATACACACAGTGATGTCACAGTACAGGGATAATGCACACAGTGATGTCACAGTACAGGGATAATACACACAGTGATGTCACAGTACAGGGATAATGCACACAGTGATGTCACAGTACAGGGGTAATACACACAGTGATGTCACAGTACAGGAATAATGCACACAGTGATGTCACAGTACAGGCATAATACACACAGTGATGTCACAGTACAGGGATAATACACACAGTGATGTCACAGTACAGGGATAATACACACAGTGATGTCACAGTACAGGGATAATACACACAGTGATGTCACAGTACAGGGATAATACACACAGTGATGTCACAGTACAGGGATAATACACACAGTGATGTCACAGTACAGGGATAATACACACAGTGATGTCACAGTACAGGGATAATGCACACAGTGATGTCACAGTACAGGGATAATGCACACAGTGATGTCACAGTACAGGGATAATACACACAGTGATGTCACAGTACAGGGATAATGCACACAGTGATGTCACAGTAGAGGGATAATACACACAGTGATGTCACAGTACAGGAATAATACACACAGTGATGTCACAGTATAGGGATAATACACACAGTGATGTCACAGTACAGGGATAATGCACACAGTGATGTTACAGTACAGGGATAATGCACACAGTGATGTCACAGTACAGGGATAATACACACAGTGATGGCACAGTACAGGGATAATGCACACAGTGATGTCACAGTACAGGGATAATGCACACAGTGATGTCACAGTACAGGGATAATGCACACAGTGATGTCACAGTACAGGGATAATACACACAGTGATGTCACAGTACAGGGATAATACACACAGTGATGTCACAGTACAGGGATAATGCACACAGTGATGTCACAGTACAGGGATAATACACACAGTGATGTCACAGTACAGGGATAATGCACACAGCGATGTCACAGTACAGGGATAATGCACACAGTGATGTCACAGTACAGGGATAATACACACAGTGATGTCACAGTACAGGGGTAATACACACAGTGATGTCACAGTACAGGGATAATGCACACAGCGATGTCACAGTACAGGATAATACACACAGTGATGTCACAGTACAGGGATAATGCACACAGTGATGTCACAGTACAGGGATAATACACACAGTGATGTCACAGTACAGGGATAATACACACAGTGATGTCACAGTACAGGGATAATACACACAGTGATGTCACAGTACAGGGATAATACACACAGTGATGTCACAGTACAGGGATAATGCACACAGTGATGTCACAGTACAGGGATAATACACACAGCGATGTCACAGTACAGGGATAATACACACAGTGATGTCACAGTACAGGGATAATACACACAGTGATGTCACAGTACAGGGATAATGCACACAGTGATGTCACAGTACAGGGATAATACACACAGCGATGTCACAGTACAGGGATAATACACACAGTGATGTCACAGTACAGGGATAATACACACAGTGATGTCACAGTACAGGGATAATGCACCCAGTGATGTCACAGTACAGGGATAATACGCACAGTGATGTCACAGTACAGGGGTAATGCACACAGTGATGTCACAGCACAGGGATAATGCACACAGTGATGTCACCATACAGGGATAATACACACAGTGATGTCACAGTACAGGGGTAATGCACACAGTGATGTCACAGTACAGGGATAATGCACACAGTGATGTCACAGTACAGGGATAATGCACACAGTGATGTCACAGTACAGGGGTAATGCACACAGTGATGTCACAGTACAGGGATAATACACACAGTGATGTCACAGTACAGGGGTAATGCACACAGTGATGTCACAGTACAGGGATAATGCACACAGTGATGTCACAGTACAGGGATAATACACACAGTGATGTCACAGTACAGGGATAATGCACACAGTGATGTCACAGTACAGGGATAATGCACACAGTGATGTCACAGTACAGGGGTAATACACACAGTGATGTCACAGTACAGGGATAATACACACAGTGATGTCACAGTACAGGGATAATGCACACAGTGATGTCACAGTACAGGGATAATGCACACAGTGATGTCACAGTACAAGGATAATGCACACAGTGATGTCACAGTACAGGGGTAATACACACAGTGATGTCACAGTACAGGGATAATACACACAGTGATGTCACAGTACAGGGATAATACACACAGTGATGTCACAGTACAGGGATAATACACACAGTGATGTCACAGTACAGGGATAATACACACAGTGATGTCACAGTACAGGGATAATACACACAGTGATGTCACAGTACAGGGATAATACACACAGTGATGTCACAGTACAGGGCTAATACACACAGTGATGTCACAGTACAGGGATAATACACACAGTGATGTCACAGTACAGGGATAATGCACACAGTGATGTCACAGTACAGGGGTAATTTTCCACGCTCTCATTCACAGCCATCAGGTCACCACTATTTGCACCTTGTTGGTCTCCTGATCAGAGAGCTGCGGTATGAGAGGGGTTAACCTGTCTTCTGCCATTGACATCAAGCGGAGATGTTATTATAATTTTAATCACAATATATCTTAGATTTTGTCTGCGGCGGCCCCAAAACATGTGTAATCAGCGTTATCACCAGCGAATCAGGGGGCTGCAGATATGTGATCATGTAAATAGGATTCATGATTGATCGCGTCTAACGACCGATCAATAACCAGCGCGTAATTACAGGAACAGCCGCACTCTGACGACACGATACTGCCCGCGACTAATCCTACTAATTACCCACCAGTGCTAAATCCATACCACTGCACAGTACCACCGCTCCTGTATATACACACTGCACAGTACCACCGCTCCTGTATATACACACTGCACAGTACCACCGCTCCTGTATATAAACACTGCACAGTACCACCGCTCCTGTATATATACACTGCACAGTACCACCACTCCTGTATATATACACTGCACAGTACCACCGCTCCTGTATATATACACTGCACAGTACCACCGCTCCTGTATATATACACTGCACAGTACCACCGCTCCGGTATATATACACTGCACAGTACCACCGCTCCTGTATATATACACTGCACAGTACCACCGCTCCTGTATATATACACTGCACAGTACCACCGCTCCTGTATATATACACTGCACAGTACCACCGCTCCTGTATATATACACTGCACAGTACCACCGCTCCTGTATATATACACTGCACAGTACCACCGCTCCTGTATATATACACTGCACAGTACCACCGCTCCTGTATATATACACTGCACAGTACCACCGCTCCTGTATATATACACTGCACAGTACCACCGCTCCTGTATATATACACTGCACAGTACCACCGCTCCTGTATATATACACTGCACAGTACCACCGCTCCTGTATATATACACTGCACAGTACCACCGCTCCTGTATATATACACTGCACAGTACCACCGCTCCTGTATATATACACTGCACAGTACCACCGCTCCTGTATATATACACTGCACAGTACCACCGCTCCTGTATATATACACTGCACAGTACCACCGCTCCTGTATATATACACTGCACAGTACCACCGCTCCTGTATATATACACTGCACAGTACCACCGCTCCGGTATATATACACTGCACAGTACCACCGCTCCTGTATATATACACTGCACAGTACCACCGCTCCTGTATATATACACTGCACAGTACCACCGCTCCTGTATATATACACTGCACAGTACCACCGCTCCTGTATATATACACTGCACAGTACCACCGCTCCTGTATATATACACTGCACAGTACCACCGCTCCTGTATATATACACTGCACAGTACCACCGCTCCTGTATATATACACTGCACAGTACCACCGCTCCTGTATATATACACTGCACAGTACCACCGCTCCGGTATATATACACTGCACAGTACCACCGCTCCTGTATATATACACTGCACAGTACCACCGCTCCTGTATATATACACTGCACAGTACCACCGCTCCTGTATATATACACTGCACAGTACCACCGCTCCTGTATATATACACTGCACAGTACCACCGCTCCTGTATATATACACTGCACAGTACCACCGCTCCTGTATATATACACTGCACAGTACCACCGCTCCTGTATATATACACTGCACAGTACCACCGCTCCTGTATATATACACTGCACAGTACCACCGCTCCTGTATATATACACTGCACAGTACCACCGCTCCTGTATATATACACTGCACAGTACCACCGCTCCTGTATATATACACTGCACAGTACCACCGCTCCTGTATATATACACTGCACAGTACCACCGCTCCTGGATACATACACTGCACAGTACCACCAATCCTGTATATATACCCTGCACAGTACCACCGCTCCTGTATATATACACTGCACAGTACCACCGCTCCTGTATATATACACTGCACAGTACCACCGCTCCTGTATATATACACTGCACAGTACCACAGCTCCTGTATATATACACTGCACAGTACCACCGCTCCTGTATATATACACTGCACAGTACCACCGCTCCTGTATATATACACTGCACAGTACCACCGCTCCTGTATATATACACTGCACAGTACCACCGCTCCTGTATATATACACTGCACAGTACCACCGCTCCTGTATATATACACTGCACAGTACCACCGCTCCTGTATATATACACTGCACAGTACCACCGCTCCTGTATATATACACTGCACAGTACCACCGCTCCTGTATATATACACTGCACAGTACCACCGCTCCTGTATATATACACTGCACAGTACCTCCGCTCCTGTATATATACACTGCACAGTACCACCGCTCCTGTATATATACACTGCACAGTACCTCCGCTCCTGTATATATACACTGCACAGTACCACTGCTCCTGTATATATACACTGCACAGTACCACCGCTCCTGTATATATACACTGCACAGTACCACTGCTCCTGTATATATGCATTGCACAGTACCACTGCTCCTGTATATATACACTGAACAGTACCAAAAATCCTGTATATATACACTGCACAGTACCACCTCTCCTGTATATATACACTGCACAGTACCACTGCTCCTGTATATATACACTGCACAGTACCACCGCTCCTGTATATATACACTGCACAGTACCACCGCTCTTGTATATATACACTGCACAGTACCACTGCTCCTGTATATATACACTGAACAGTACCAAAAATCCTGTATATATACACTGCACAGTACCACCTCTCCTGTATATATACACTGCACAGTACCACCGCTCCTGTATATATACACTGCACAGTACCACTTCTCCTGTCCTGTATACTGGGTGTAATCCTCAGTATCTGTATTATTCTGTATATATACACTGCACAGTACCACTTCTCCTATCCTGTATACTGGGTGTAATCCTCAGTACCTGTATTATCCTGTATAGATACACTGCACAGTACCACTTCTCCTGTCCTGTATACTGGGTGTAATCCTCAGTACCTGTATTATCCTGTATATATACACTGCACAGTACCACTTCTCCTGCCCTGTATACTGGGTGTAATCCTCAGTATGTGTATTATCCTGTATATATACACTGCACAGTACCACTTGTCCTGTCCTGTATACTGGGTGTAATCCTCAGTACCTGTATTATCCTGTATATATACACTGCACAGTACCACTTCTCCTGCCCTGTATACTGGGTGTAATCCTCAGTATCTGTATTATTCTGTATATATACACTGCACAGTACCACTTCTCCTGCCCTGTATACTGGGTGTAATCCTCAGTATGTGTATTATTCTGTATATATACACTGCACAGTACCACTTCTCCTGCCCTGTATACTGGGTGTAATCCTCAGTACTTGTATTATTCTGTATATATACACTGCACAGTACCACTTCTCCTGTCCTGTATACTGGCTGTAATCCTCAGTATCTGTATTATTCTGTATATATACACTGCACAGTACCACTTCTCCTGTCCTGTATACTGGGTGTAATCCTCAGTACCTGTATTATTCTGTATATACACACTGCACAGTACCACTTCTCATGTCCTGTATACTGGGTGTAATCCTCAGTATCTGTATTATTTTGAATATATACACTGCACAGTACCACTTCTCCTGTCCTGTATACTGGGTGTAATTTTCAGTATCTGTATTATTCTGTATATATACACTGCACAGTACCACTTCTCCTGTCCTGTATACTGGGTGTAATCCTCAGTATCTGTATTATTCTGTATATATACACTGCACAGTACCACTTCTCCTGTCCTGTATACTGGGTGTAATCCTCAGTATCTGTATTATTCTGTATATATACACTGCACAGTACCACTTCTCCTGTCCTGTATACTGGGTGTAATCCTCAGTATCTGTATTATTCTGTATATATACACTGCACAGTACCACTTCTCCTGTATACTGGGTGTAATCCTCGGTATTATCCTGTATATACACTGCACAGTACCACTTCTCCTGTATACTGGGTGTAGTCCCCGGTATTATCCTGTATATACACTGCACAGTACCACTTCTCCTGTCCTGTATACTGGGTGTAATCCTCAGTACCTGTATTATTCTGTATATACACACTGCACAGTACCCCTTCTCCTGTCCTGTATACTGGGTGTAATCCTCAGTACCTGTATTATTCTGTATATATACACTGCACAGTACCACTTCTCCTGTCCTGTATACTGGGTGTAATCCTCAGTATCTGTATTATCCTGTATATATACACTGCACAGTACCACTTCTCCTGTCCTGTATACTGGGTGTAATCCTCAGTATCTGTATTATTCTGTATATACACACTGCACAGTACCACTTCTCCTGTCCTTTATACTGGGTGTAATCCTCAGTACCTGTATTATTCTGTATATACACACTGCACAGTACCACTTCTCCTGTCCTGTATACAGGGTGTAATCCTCAGTATCTGTATTATTCTGTATATATACACTGCACAGTACCACTTCTCATGTCCTGTATACTGGGTGTAATCCTCAGTATCTGTATTATTCTGTATATATACACTGCACAGTACCACTTCTCCTGTCCTGTATACTGGGTGTAATTTTCAGTATCTGTATTATTCTGTATATATACACTGCACAGTACCACTTCTCCTGTCCTGTATACTGGGTGTAATCCTCAGTATCTGTATTATTCTGTATATATACACTGCACAGTACCACTTCTCCTGTCCTGTATACTGGGTGTTCTCCTCGGTATTATCCTGTATGTACACTGCACAGTACCACTTCTCCTGTATACTGGGTGTAGTCCCCGGTATTATCCTGTATATACACTGCACAGTACCACTTCTCCTGTATACTGGGTGTTCTCCTCGGTATTATCCTGTATATACACTGCACAGTACCACTTCTCCTGTATACTGGGTGTAGTTCCCTGTATTTTCCTGTATATACACTGCACAGTACCACTTCTCCTGTATACTGGGTGTAGTCCCCGGTATTATCCTGTATATACACTGCACAGTACCACTTCTCCTGTATACTGGGTGTAGTCCTCGGTATTTTCCTGTATATACACTGCACAGTACCACTTCTCCTGTATACTGGGTGTAGTCCCTGGTATTTTCCTGTATATACACTGCACAGTACCACTTCTCCTGTATACTGGGTGTAGTCCCTGGTATTATCCTGTATATACACTGCACAGTACCACTTCTCCTGTATACTGGGTGTAGTTCCCGGTATTATCCTGTATATACACTGCACAGTACCACTTCTCCTGTATACTGGGTGTAGTCCCTGGTATTTTCCTGTATATACACTGCACAGTACCACTTCTCCTGTATACTGGGTGTAGTCCCTGGTATTATCCTGTATATACACTGCACAGTACCACTTCTCCTGTATACTGGGTGTAGTCCCCGGTATTATCCTGTATATATACACTGCACAGTACCACTTCTCCTGTATACTGGGTGTAGTCCCCGGTATTTTCCTGTATATATACACTGCACAGTACCACTTCTCCTGTATACTGGGTGTAGTCCCCGGTATTATCCTGTATATACACTGCACAGTACCACTTCTCCTGTATACTGGGTGTAGTCCTCGGTATTTTCCTGTATATACACTGCACAGTACCACTTCTCCTGTATACTGGGTGTAGTCCCTGGTATTTTCCTGTATATACACTGCACAGTACCACTTCTCCTGTATACTGGGTGTAGTCCCTGGTATTATCCTGTATATACACTGCACAGTACCACTTCTCCTGTATACTGGGTGTAGTTCCCGGTATTATCCTGTATATACACTGCACAGTACCACTTCTCCTGTATACTGGGTGTAGTCCCTGGTATTTTCCTGTATATACACTGCACAGTACCACTTCTCCTGTATACTGGGTGTAGTCCCTGGTATTATCCTGTATATACACTGCACAGTACCACTTCTCCTGTATACTGGGTGTAGTCCCCGGTATTATCCTGTATATATACACTGCACAGTACCACTTCTCCTGTATACTGGGTGTAGTCCCCGGTATTATCCTGTATATATACACTGCACAGTACCACTTCTCCTGTATACTGGGTGTAGTCCCCGGTATTATCCTGTATATATACACTGCACAGTACCACTTCTCCTGTATACTGGGTGTAGTCCCCGGTATTTTCCTGTATATACACTGCACAGTACCACTTCTCCTGTATACTGGGTGTTCTCCTCGGTATTATCCTGTATATATACACTGCACAGTACCACTTCTCCTGTATACTGGGTGTAGTCCCCGGTATTATCCTGTATATACACTGCACAGTACCACTTCTCCTGTCCTGTATACTGGGTGTTCTCCTCGGTATTATCCTGTATATATGCACTGCACAGTACCACTTCTCCTGTATACTGGGTGTAGTCCCCGGTATTATCCTGTATATATACACTGCACAGTACCACTTCTCCTGTATACTGGGTGTAGTCCCCGGTATTATCCTGTATATACACTGCACAGTACCACTTCTCCTGTATACTGGGTGTTCTCGGTATTATCCTGTATATACACTGCACAGTACCACTTCTCCTGTATACTGGGTGTAGTCCCCGGTATTTTCCTGTATATACACTGCACAGTACCACTTCTCCTGTATACTGGGTGTTCTCCTCGGTATTATCCTGTATGTACACTGCACAGTACCACTTCTCCTGTATACTGGGTGTTCTCCTCGGTATTATCCTGTATATATACACTGCACAGTACCACTTCTCCTGTATACTGGGTGTTCTCCTCGGTATTTTCCTGTATATACACTGCACAGTACCACTTCTCCTGTATACTGGGTGTAGTCCCCGGTATTATCCTGTATATATACACTGCACAGTACCACTCCTCCTGTATACTGGGTGTAGTCCCCGGTATTATCCTGTATATATACACTGCACAGTACCACTTCTCCTGTCCTGTATACTGGGTGTAATCCTCAGTATCTGTATTATCCTGTATATACACTGCACAGTACCACTTCTCCTGTATACTGGGTGTTCTCCTCGGTATTTTCCTGTATATACACTGCACAGTGCCCTGTTTTTGCGTGATACTTCTGTCCTCTGCAGATTATTCCCTCTCGGTTGCTGCAGGACGTCTCGTATCTGCAGAGCGTTGCTCGGCCCCATGGTGCTTGTGCTGTTCTCTGCAGGTGTCAGCCGCTGCAGTGATTAGCTCACTTTCTGGCAGATGTAATGAAGATGAAGCGCCTCTTCTTTGTATCGGCGGCTGTTAATTGTTTCAGGATTCTAGAAGTGATCAAATGTTGCTATTCATTATTCCTTATTAATCCCTTCCCCCGCTCTTGTGGTGAGGACCAATTATTCGCACAGCGCTCGGCCCATAAATGCTACAAGTTCTTTCTTCTGTGCAGAACTTTCCGCGGCTCCGGAGAAGTTCCCGATCTGTGTCTGAGATGTCTGATGCTTTATCCTCGGAGGAGTTCTCTCTTTCATGTTCTGGTCCTCGGACGTCTCGGCCTCCTTCTTATGAAGGTGTATGTGTCCCGTGCTCTCCTCCAGGAGGAGTGATCCGTCCCCACAGTGACCGCTCACGATGAGTCTCATCTCCCGGCGCGCTCTAGGTCTTCTCTTATCCGGATTGTGGATTAGATCGTTCTAGAACGTTTTTCGGGGAATGGATAACATATGTCTCAGCTGCGTCACTTCTCTGAAGGTTCTCGTTTAAGTCACTTTCCTTTTTTGTGGTTTTTTCGTTGTAAATTTTTGCACCAAATTCATCAAAGTGGCGCACGTGGTCATGAATTCTGTTGAAAAAAAAATTCTCTTCATTTTTTTTTCTTAAATTATTGCACTTTTTAGCACAAAAGTTGTAAGTTCCGCTAAAAGAAAGCGACTTCTTAAAAAGTCACAATCGCTGAATCAGCTGAGAACTTCTGAAAACTGCAAACTCCGCTCACAACCAAGAGTATATAAACAAACGTAAAGCACAGAAGCCACGCAAAGCACAGAAGCCACGCAAAGCACACAAGCCACGCAAAGCACAGAAGACACGCAAAGCACAGAAAACACGTAAAGCACATGTGGCGCCCCTGCGGCTTCAAGCGCCACAGGGTACTGCACCTCCATTAGGGTGTAGTACTTATCCTAGGTCCAGGGAAGGTCAAGGCCGGTTTACACCTACACAAACATACAGTCACTGGTTGCCCACCCCAATGGGGATTGGGCCAGGGTCAGATCACTACAGCAGTGGGTTTACAGGACACCACCGCACTAGGGGTCCCCAGATCCACTGGAACTGGGACTCAGGGTCAGGGAGAAGCAACCACCAGGGTGAGTCAGGAGCACAGTGGGAAGAGCAGGTTGACCTAGTGAAAGCAGTGAACCAGCCGGTGGCAGCGGCTCAGAACACACAACACAACTACATCGAGGAGTTCAGCTTCAGACACCGAGCAGAGCGGACGTGCCGCGAGCAGCTCTGTGGGCCAAGGCGTTCAACACACACTCTTTTGCTGTGAGCCTGTCTCTGCGCACTCTTCTGCTGTGCGTCTGTCTCTGCGCACTCTTTTTGTGTGCGTCTATCTCTGCGCACTCTTCTGCTGTGCGTCTGTCTCTGTGCACTCTTCTGCTGTGCGTCTGTCTCTGTGCACTCTTCTGCTGTGCGTCTGTCTCTGCGCACTTGTAACAGAGTGTCCCTCCCCCACCTGTGCTCATGTTGTAATAGTCTGTCTCTCCTTGACTGTCCTGTATGTACTACTGGTGGGGGATTGTTTGTTCTTCTCAGCATGGGACTTCTCCAATCCACAACTTGGTAAACAGAACAGAGCCAGGAGTCTAAAGTCCATTCATGTATCAAGTGTACCGGCGGAGTTGGACTCTTCTGCCCACCTAAGGGGCTGATCCCAGGAGAGAAGAACAATGAGACCCATGTTAGGTTAGTTAGTTGGATCTCGGCTGGAGAAGGACTAGGATCTATAGCTGAGTCTGGATCCTAGAGCCTGTGTATGGACTGTTACAGACTGGAGATCAGTGGCCACGTGGGATTGCGTTTTGTTGTTCACCCTGTTGGACTCAAGGAACTCATATAAGGACCATTGCCATATTTTCCCTGGCGTCGGAATACCGGGAGGTGCCCCTGGATCTTTTGTTTTGTTGTGGACTCCTTGCAGACTTTAAGGATCTATATTTATGTTTGGTGCTTTATTTTTGTGGTTCCAATAAAGCCCTTTGGATTGTTCCTTGGCCTGGCGTCCCTTATTGCTCTGCCGCATACCCCGTCACAAACTGGTTGGCAGCGGCGGGATCAGAGCAGAAAGAATGGAGGACAACGGCTCATTAACATCTGGAATCAGAACCTCAGGATACAGGAACTGGACTGTGGTGAACCTACAAACAAAGGCCCGTGAATTAGGAGTCGGCTACAAAGGACTCTCTAAGGAGCAACTAATTGAGGTATTGGAAAACGCTTGCCTGCAAGATGGCACCGAGGAACAATTTCCACAGCAAGGGGAGGAAAGACTGGAGCTGGAGGTAAATACCCAAAAAAGTCAATGGGTTGTGTGGTATGAGGAGGAGATGGGACTGCTTGGAGATGAGGCCACCATCCATAGAAGATAAGAGTGATGCCATTCGCAGAGCTCAAGAGAGGGCAGCATTGCTGGAGAGGAGATCTGCTGTGGAAGCAGCTAGAGGCTCCAGACAGACTGTAACCACAGCACCAACTATGAGGGAATTCTCCAGAGTGTCCCGCAAGGACTTTAAGCCATTTAATGAAGCTGCAGGTGACATTGAAGGCTTCTTCCAGGACTTTGAGCATCAGTGCCGATTAATGGAAGTCCCAGAAAGAGAGCGAGTCAGACACCTGGTGGGCCTTTTGGAGGGTGGAGCTGCCGACGCCTATAGAGCTATGGACCCTCAGTGGAATTGTGAGTATGGGGAGATAAAACAGACCATTCTGGAACAGTATGCCATGACCCCAGATACTTATAGGACTAAGTTCCGTACGTTAGCCTGTGATGGGGAAGTGTCTTTCAAGATGTATGCCCACAGACTGAAACAAGTATGCCATCGCTGGCTGGAGGGAGAGGGAGCCTTAACTTGGGAGACCTTCCTCCAGGTCATCCTGAAAGAGCAGTTCTATGCCAGGTGCCCTGCGGAAATCAGAGAATGGGTGCGTGAGAGGAGACCAGAGACGGTGGAATAAGCTGCTGCTCTAGCTGATGAGGTGCTCACTATCAAGCCTCAGTGGAAGAAGCTGCTAGTGGAGGGAGAAAAATGACCAGCACCCCAACACCAGAGGTTCCTTGTCCTTCAGTGCCAATGTTCCTCGACCTCCTAGATCACCACCTCATGTGGATACCCGTGTGTACGTGCCTCCAGTTGTTTCTACCACATTTTCTGGAATGCGACGAGGAGAGAAAGTAGAAGAGCGAAGATGTTATAGCTGTGGGCATCCCGGGCATCTGCGGGCCACATGCCCATCTATCCCGTGGAGTCATCCTCCAAATCGACAACCACCTCCAGCACCTGCACCTCAATATCAGTCACCAAGGTCTCCTAAATACTTCTCCAGAAGGCAAACTGGACGGAGTGAGACGCAGCGCAGATGTTATCAATGTGGGCAGCTGGGTCATCTGCAAGCTCACAGTCCAGGTGTTCGGAGGCAGAACAGCTGCAGACCGCCTTTGCCTGTCCATTATCTACAGGCAACCTCAACAGGAGAAGAGCTGGATTCACTCCGATGATTTGCTAAGTGACTCTGATATGTTGACTTCCCTACCAGGAGTCTATGGAGTGCGAGCCACAGCCGCCCGTTCTTATGATCTTCAGCATAAACATCTACAGGAGGTCGTGCTGGATGGCCAAAAAGTTGTTGGCTTTCGTGACACTGGGGCTTTCCTCACCATCGCAGATCCCCGAGTAATTCAACCAGAAGCAATGCAAAAGGGACCAGGAATTGCCATTGAATTGGCTGGAGGTGCTCAAAGATACATTCTAAGAGCGAGTGTGACCCTGGATTATGGCTTTGGGGCAAAACAATGCATAATCCGTGTGATGAGCGGCCTTCCTGCAGACATTCTTCTAGGGAATGATGTGGGGAATCTTCAATGCCACTTTGTCGGTGCGATAACCAGAAGTCAAGCCAAGAGAGCAGCCCATGTGGACGTGTACAACCCATCAATGGAACTGAGGCCACCAGAACTGCCATTACAGCCGGTGAGTGATTCTTCTTGTGGGTCTCATATGAATGTTACTTGGGATAAAGTTCAGTTTAGACAAGAAGTAGAGACTGACCCCACCCTGGCTAGCTTTAGAGCCCGAGCTGAAATAGGGCAGCTAGGGGAGAACGGAGAAAGAATTATCAGAGAAAATGGACTTCTGTATCGGGTTACCAACGCTGACTCCTTAGATAAGCCCTGGACTTATAGCAAACAGCTGATTGTTCAGAAATACAGAGTTTCCCTATTACACCTGGCTCATGACATTCCTACTGCCGGCCATCAAGGCAAAACTCGCACCGAGAGACGATTGACTCAAACTTTCTATTGGCCGGGGATTTCTCAAGCAGTGGCGCATTTCTGCCGAACCTGCGACATATGTCAGCGTAGAGGGTGACCCGGAGATCACCCAAAGGCACCCCTGCAACCGCTCCCTATAATAGAAGAACCCTTTCAAAGAGTAGCTGTCGATATCATTGGACCTCTGCTAAACCAAGTAAATCTGGAAAGCAGTACATTCTCACCGTTGTGGACTATGCCACCCGATATCCAGAAGCTGTGGCCTTGTCAACTATTTCTGCAGCCAAGGTGGCCGAGGCCCTTGTTACCATTTTCACCCGAGTAGAACTCCCAAGTGAGATCTTATCGGACCAAGGCTCCCAGTTCATGTCAGAGTTGGTGCAGTGTCTGTGGCGCACCTGTGGAGTACGAGCAATTCGAACTACAGCATACCATCCTCAAACCAATGGACTTTGTGAACGGTTTAATCAAACACTGAAAAATATGCTAAGGGCCTTCACTGACAGGGATTCCGACTGGGAGAAGTACCTACCCCATCTCCTGTTTGCCTATCGGGAAGTTCCCCAGGAGTCCACTGGGTTTTCCCCCTTTGAACTACTCTATGGAAGAAAGGTCCGAGGACCCTTAACTCTGCTAAAGGAATATTGGGAGGGGCAAGTTGAAGATACAGGAACCCTGTTGTTCCATATGTCCTCAAGCTTCGGGAAACCCTGGCCCAACTTGCTAGTTTAGCTCAGGATCATGTGCGGATGGCTCAAACCAGACAGAAGACATGGTATGACCGCAAAGCACGCTATCGAGAATTTGTAGAGGGACAACAAGTCTTAATGATTGTTCCCCATCGGCAAAATAAACTCCAGACAACATGGGAGGGTCCCTTCCGGGTTCTCAGAAAACTAAACCACACCAATTACCTTCTTGCTCTAGATAATCAGGGTCTAAGACAAAGGACTGTCCATGTGAATATGATTAAGGAGTACCATGACCGGACATTACCTATGATAGCAAGCTGTCGCCTGGCTTCAGAAGATGGTCAGGGGGATGAGGACCCATTACCTGATCTTGTTGAAGCAGCCAGAGCCCCATCCACTGTGGAACAGGTTCCTCTGAGAGATCACTTAGATTCCTTACAGAAAAAACAAATGCTGGGAGTGCTCCATCAGAGATGGGCTGCTTTCTCATCCCAACCAGGTCGAACCACCGTCACCCAACATCCTGTGGACACTCAGGGCATCCGTCCCATACAGCAGGCTCCCTACCGGGTACCAGAATCAGTTAGAAACACCATGCAGCATGAGCTGGAGGAGATGTTACAGCTGGGGGTGATTCAGGCCTCCCATAGTCCTTGGGCCTCCCCTGTTGTGTTAGTACCCAAGAAAGATGGGAGTACTCGATTTTGTGTGGACTATCTGCGACTAAACGACCATACCATCAGTGATGCTTACCCAATGCCCCGCATTGATGAACTTCTAGACCGACTGGCTGGGTCCCGATATGTCACTACCTTGGATCTCAGTAAGGGATACTGGCAGATCCCTCTAACGGATGAAGGGAGAGAACGGTCCGCTTTTATAACCCCCTTTGGTCTGTATGAATTTCTAAACATGCCTTTCGGAATGAAAAATGCCCCGGCCACCTTCCAGAGAATGGTGGATCAGATCCTCCGGGGATGTGATGACTTTGCTTGTGCCTACTTGGATGATATCGCCGTCTTCAGCCACACATGGGAGGAACATCTGAATCAAGTAGCTGTTGTTCTTGACCGGATTCTCACAGCCGGCCTAACTATTCTACACGATAAATGCCAATTGGGGATGGGTGAAGTCCAATACCTAGGGCATAGAGTGGGAGGAGGGAAGCTCCGACCTGAGCCTGCCAAAATCCAGGCTATTAGAGACTGGCCTGTACCCCAAACTAAGAAACAAGTTATGGCTTTTTTGGGCACTGCCAGTTATTACCGAAAATTTGTTCCTCATTTCAGCACTGTGGCCAAGCCCCTTACAGACCTCACGAAGAAAACAATGCCCCGGCTGGTGATCTGGACTCCAGCCTGTGATGAGGCTTTTAACCGGCTGAAGGACGCCTTGGTCTGCGATCCTGTCCTGGCTGCTCCAGACTACAAGCGGAGATTAAGGCTATGTGTCCACAGTAGAATGTACCTGCGGACTTTTCTGCCTGAAAATCCGAGACTTTCGCGGCAAATCCGCACCCGCGGATTTGCCGCGGATTTACCGCGAATTTGCCGCGGATTTTGATGCGGATTTTTTTTTTTTCCCTTATTCTATACCCAAATCCGCACCAAAATCCGCAACAAACAATTGACATGCTGCAGATTTTTCCGCATCAAAATCCACAGCAAATCCGCAGCGGAAAAATCCGCAGCATGGACACAGCATTTCCAAAATGCCATTGAAATTGCTTGGAAGTGCCGCTGCTGCAGATTTTCGGCAAATCCGCGGCAAATCCGCGGCAAAATCCGCGGTAAATCCGCAGCGTGGGCACATAGCCTTATTGTGCAAACGGATGCCTCTGCTTATGGACTGGGAGCTGTCCTCAGCCAGGTGAATGCAGCCGGGGAGGAGCACCCCATCGCCTACCTCAGCAGGAAGCTGCTGGACCGAGAAGTGGCCTATGCAACTGTTGAGAAGGAATGTCTGGCTGTAGTGTGGGCCCTTAGGAAACTACGGCCGTATCTGTATGGACGGGAATTCACTGTGGTTACTGATCACAATCCCCTCACCTGGCTGAACAGAGTCTCTGGGGACAATGGACGCTTACTGCGATGGAGCCTGGCTCTGCAGCCCTATAACTTTACCATACAATATAGAAGCGCCAGCCAACACCAAAATACAGACAGATTGTCCAGGCAAGAGGAGCCCTGAGTCAGAGTCGGCATGTTTACGTATACTTGACAAGCGACCTGTTGAGGTCACTAGTCCGTACACAAATTGAGGGGGGAAGGGGTTGTAACAGAGTGCCCCTTCCCCGCCTGTGCTCATGTTGTAATAGTCTGTCTCTCCTTGACTGTCCTGTATGTACTACTGGTCGGAGATTGTTTGTTCTTCTCAGCATGGGACTTCTCCAATCCACAACTTGGTAAACAGAACAGAACCAGGAGTCTAAAGTCCATTCATGTATCAAGTGTCCAGGCGGAGTTGGACTCTTCTGCCCACCTAAGGGGCTGATCCCAGGAGGAGAGAACAATGAGACCCATGTTAGGTCAGTTAGTTGGATCTCGGCTGGAGAAGGACTAGGATCTATAGCTGAGTCTGGATCCTAGAGCCTGTGTATGGACTGTTACAGACTGGAGATCAGTGGCCACGTGGGATTGCGTTTTGTTGTTCCCCCTGTTGGACTCAAGGAACTCATATAAGGACCATTGCCCTATTTTCCCTGGCGTTGGAATACCGGGAGGCGCCCCCGGATCTGTTGTCTTGTTGTGGACTCCTTGCAGACTTTAAGGATCTATGTTTATGTTTGGTGCTTTATCTTTGTGGTTCCAATAAAGCCCTTTGGATTGTTCCTTGGCCTGGCGTCCCTTATTGCTCTGCCGCATACCCCGTCACAGCACTCTTCTGCTGTGTCTATCTCTGCACACTCTTCTGCTGTGTCTGACTCTGCGCACTCTTCTGCTGTGTCTGTCTCTGCGCACTCTGCTGTGCGTGTCTCTGCGCACTCTTCTGCTGTGCGTGTCTCTGCGCACTCTTCTGCTGTGCGTGTCTCTGCGCACTCTTCTGCTGTGTCTATGTCTGCGCACTGTCTCTGCGCACTCTTCTGCTGTGTGTGTCTCTACGCACTCTTCTGCTGTCTGTCTCTGCGCACTCTTCTGCAGTGCGTGTCTCTGCGCACTGTCTCTGCGCACTCTTCTGCTGTGCATTTCTCTGCGCACTCTTCTGCTGTATCTGTCTGTGCACTCTTCTGCTGTACATGTGTCTGCGCACTCTTCTGCTGTGTGTCTGTCTCTGCGCACTGTCTCTGCGCACTCTTCTGTAAAGCTGTGGGTTTTCTCTGCGGACTCTGCCGTGCAGCATCTAGAGAATAATGAGCGCTTTACTTGCTCGGTTGCTATTTGCGGCTGACACGTTGTGACGGGCCGGCCTTGATGTTAATGGTGTTGGTCCGGCGCTCGGCGCCGAGGTCTCGTGTTTGTTACTGCAGAGGATGATGAATCTCCGGGCGTCACGTGCGCGACCGCTGCTTAATTGTCGACTTCTCACTAACAAACCTCGGTAATTGGCGGAATAACCTTGACACATCTCATCGCGGGGTCCGTCCTCTGCCGGCGCCGTCCTGCACATTCAGCGCTCATCCAAATGAAGTAGAGCGTTCACAGAACCGAGCCGGCCCGGGGGGAGAGGAGGCACTGAAGAGGAGCAAGCAGCGGCGGTAATGAGCTCTACAGCTGTCACTCACCGCGATCCGAGGAGAGCGCCGCGTCTGTGCACAAAGAACGAAGCTCTGTCATTGCACCGCGCGACCCCGACCAGGGCAAACTCTGCTGGCAGCAAACTGCGCCTCCTCTCCTCCTGGCAGCATATAGTGTCTGATCACATCCATGATTATCATACCAGAGGTCAACAGCATTTCCTCTACTGCAACCACAGCCCACAATACATCATCTCCAGAGCTGCAATCACTATTCTGCATGGTGCAGTCACTGTGTACATACATTACTGAATCTGAGTTACCTCCTGTATTATACTCCAGAGCTGCACTCACTGTTCTGCTGGTGCAGGACTTTAGACTTATAGAATGGTAGAGTTGGACGGGACCCCTAGGGTCGTTGTGTGCAGCCCCTCGGCTCAATGCTGGAATCACTAAACCATGTCAGACCGCTGTGTTTCCAGCCCTTTGCGCCATGCTGCCTCTGCCCATCTCGTTAGCGGCGGCTCCTCCCGTCCTCGGTGGCATTTCTTGGTGGAGGTTTTATTTATGGCTGCTCCGTACAATCTAGAGACGATATCAGCCGTCATCTGTTCTCCATCATCTCCACAATGTGTCATATGGCGCAGACTTTCCCGGGGAGATGAGCGGCGCATGCTTTCCTGTGGGGACATGAGCGGCGCAGACTTTCCCGGGGAGACGAGCGGCGCAGACTTTCCCGGGGAGACGAGCAGCGCAGGCTTTCCTGGAAGGACATGAGCGGCGCAGGCTTTCCCGGGGACATGAGCGGCGCAGGCTTTCCCGGGGACATGAGCGGCGCAGGCTTTCCCGGGGACATGAGCGGCGCAGACTTTCCCGGGGAGATGAGCGGCGCAGGCTTTCCTGGGGAGATGAGCGGCGCAGGCTGACGAGCGGCGCAGGCTTTCCCGGGGAGACGAGCGGCGCAGGCTTTCCCGGGCAGAAGAGTGGCGCAGGCTTTCCCGGGGAAACGAGCGGCGCAGGCTTTTCCGGGGAGACGAGCGGCGCAGGCTTTTCCGGGGAGACGAGCGGCGCAGGCTTTACCGGGGAAACATGCGGCGCAGGCTTTCCCGGGGAGACGAGCGGCGCAGGCTTTCCCGGGGAGACGAGCGGCGCAGGCTTTCCCGGGGAGATGAGCGGTGCAGGCTTTCCCGGGGAGATGAGCGGCGCAGGCTGATGAGCGGCGCAGGCTCTCCCGGGGAGACGAGCGGCGCAGGCTTTCCCGGGCAGACGAGCGGCGCAGGCTTTCCCGGGGAGACGAGCGGCGCAGGCTTTCCCTGGGAGAGGAGCGGCGCAGGCTTTCCCGGGGAGACGAGCGGCGCCTGCACACTCCATTCATGATGTCTCCTCCTCGGTTCTGTGCGTTAAATCCTCGTTATTTTCTGCTCTTTATCAATGAGATCAATTCTGATTTACATCAAAGGTTGAAAACTTGTTATGACCTGGTCCTGTTTACACCGCTGAGGGCTGTCACATATCACCCCCAGTACCCCCATCACAGCCCCCCCCAGTACCCCCATCACAGCCCCCCCCAGTGCTCCCATCACAGCTCCCCCAGTGTCCCCATCACAGCTCCCCCCAGTGCTCCCATCACAGCTCCCCCAGTGTCCCCATCACAGCTCCCCCCAGTGCTCCCATCACAGCTACCCCAGTGCCCCCATCACAGCTCCCCCCAGTGCTCCCATCACAGCTCCCCCAGTGTCCCCATCACAGCTCCCCCCAGTACTCCCATCACAGCTACCCCAGTGCCCCATCACAGCTCCCCCCAGTACTCCCATCACAGCTCCCCTGTTTCACAGCTTCCCCAGTGCCGCCATCACAGCTCCCCCAGTGCCGCCATCACAGCTCCCCCAGTGCCGCCATCACAGCTCCCCCAGTGCCCCCATCACAGCTCCCCCAGTGCTTCCATCACAGCCACCCCGGTGCCCCCATCACAGCCCCCCCCAGTGCCCCCATCACAGCCCCCCCAGTTCCCCCATCACAGCTCCCCAGTGCCCCCATCACAGCACCCCTGTTTTGCCATCACAGCTCCCCCAGTGCCCCCATCACAGCTCCCCCAGTGCCCCCTAACAGCTCCCCCAGCGCCCCCATCACAGCTTCCCCAGTGCCCCCATCACAGCTCCCCCAGTGCCCCCCTCAAAGCTCCCCCAGCTCCCCTATCACAGCGCTCTCATCACAGCTCCCCCAGTGCCCCCATCACAGCTCCCCCAGTGCCCCCATCACAGCTCCCCCAGTGCCCCCATCACAGCCCCCCCAGTGCCCCCATCACAGCTCCCCCAGTGCTTCCATCACAGCCCCCCCGGTGCCCCCATCACAGCCCCCCCAGTGCCCCCATCACAGCCCCCCCAGTTCCCCCATCACAGCTCCCCAGTGCCCCCATCACAGCACCCCTGTTTTGCCATCACAGCTCCCCCAGTGCCCCCTAACAGCTCCCCCAGCGCCCCCATCACAGCTCCCCCAGTGCCCCCCTCAAAGCTCCCCCCAGCTCCCCTATCACAGCGCTCCCATCACAGCTCCCCCAGTGCCCCCATCACAGCTCCCCCAGTGCCGCCATCACAGCTCCCCCAGTGCCCCCATCACAGCTGCCCCTGTGCCGCCATCACAGCTCATGCGGTGTATATACAGTGGGGGGGGAGACGGGGCTCGTCACATGGGTGTATGTACAGTGGGGGGGAGAGGGGCTCGTCACATGGGGTGTATATACAGTGGGGGGAGAGGGGCTCGTCACATGGGGTGTAAGTACAGTGGGGGGAGAGGGGCACGTCACATGGGTGTATATACAGTGGGGGGGAGGGGCTTATCACATGGGTGTATGTACAGTGGGGGGAGAGGGGCTCGTCACATGGGGTGTATGTACAATGGGGGGAGAGTGGCTCGTCACATGGGTGTATGTACAGTGGGGGGAGAGGGGCTCGTCACATGGGTCTATGTACAGTGGGGGGAGAGGGGCTCATCACATGGGTGTATGTACAATGGGGGGAGAGTGGCTCGTCACATGGGGTGTATGTACAGTGGGGGGAGAGGGGCTCGTCACATGGGGTGTATGTACAGTGGGGGGAGAGGGGCTCGTCACATGGGGTGTATGTACAGTGGGGCGGAGAGGGGCTCGTCACATGGGTGTATGTACAGTGGGGGGGAGAGGGGCTCGTCACATGGGGTGTATGTACAGTGGGGGGAGAGGGGCTCGTCACATGGGGTGTATGTACAGTGGGGGGAGAGGGGCTCGTCACATGGGGTGTATGTACAGTGGGGGGGAGAGGGGCTCGTCACATGGGTGTATGTACAGTGGGGGGAGAGGGGCTCGTCACATGGGGTGTATGTACAGTGGGGGGAGAGGGGCTCGTCACATGGGTGTAATACAGTGGGAGCGAGAGGGGCTCGTCACATGGGGTGTATGTACAGTGGGGGGAGAGGGGCTCGTCACATGGGTGTAATACAGTGGGAGCGAGAGGGGCTCGTCACATGGGGTGTATGTACAGTGGGGGGGGGACAGGGGCTCGTCACATGGGGTGTATGTACAGTGGGGGGAGAGGGGCTCGTCACATGGGGTGTGTATACAGTGGGGGGAAGAGGGGCTCGTCACATGGGTGTATGTACAGTGGGGGGAGAGGGGCTTGTGGAGACACAGGGCTCGGTGGGTGCTCTCGTCCACTAAAACCCGCCGCCTTTAGAAAGACAGCGTGGCTCAGGGCTCATCCCAACTGAACGCCGGCCTCCTTAACCGTGGGCGTAACACTACTCAGACAACACAGGGTGAGGGAACCACAATAATTAGACTTTATTGGATCCCCAAACAATTAACGGCACATAACACATAATCAGCAAAACACACAAATGTAACAGGCAACAGAGTCTCACCCTTCCGCTGCTCACCAGGGATTTAGAATGTCCATGCCTCAGAGGTTCCAGGGCTATTTACTCCAATCTAGCAGCACCCCGCTTTTGGCGGGCACCCACCGAGAAAGGAATAATGCCAGATTTAGGAAGCTGGCCGAGGTCTGCAAAGTCTGTAACAGGTGACTGAACTGTCCCAACCTGAGTGTCCTCCTTAGGTAGTCCTGGTATGATGTTACAATCCTGGCAGCCGGAGTCGAAATCCCTAGGCTGTGGATATGGTCTCCAACCGGAACCAGAGTCCCTAGATTGAAGCCATAAGATATCCTGATCCTCTAGTCAGCTCTAAAGAGCTTAGACTGGATCCATCAGTATCCATCAACAACCTGGTGGCTTAAAGAAGTCCCTTTGTATAGCCACAGTCTTCCACTTAGATACACTGCGTCCTCATCGATTGGTTGGACAAGAGCGCCTCTCCCATTGGATGAATCTCAAGCTGCATGGACAATGTTCATCCAAATGATGTCTACAGAAAGACTGACGATATCTACATGGAGTCTGCAAGTCACAGACTCAACAATGGCTACTAAGGTAATCACAAAAGTCTGGAGAACAATACGTCTGGCTTTCAGTGGCCAACACAATTACATTGAGTCAACAAGAGTCTTGTAAAAACAATGAGGGACTTCTCCCCCATCTATAGACAATCTATCATGCTGTCTGGCTGAATTTTAAGAAACTTTAACCCATGAGAGTCCATGTCGTCACAGGGCTCGTCACATGGGGTGTATGTACAGTGGGGGGAGAGGGGCTCGTCACATGGGGTGTATGTACAGTGGGGGGAGAGGGGCTTATCACATGGGGTGTATGTACAGTGGGGGGAGGAGAGGGGCTCATCACATGAAGTTTATATACAGTGGGGGGAGAGGGGCTCGTCACATGCGGTGTATATACAGTGGGGGGAGAGGGGCTCGTCACATGGGGTGTATGTACAGTGGGGGGAGAGGGGTTTGTCACATGGGTGTATATACAGTGGGGGGAGAGGGGCTCGTCACATGGGGTGTATGTACAGTATGGGGAGAGGGGCTCGTCACATGGGTGTATGTACAGTGGGGGGGGGCTTGTCTCATGGGTGTACGTACAGTGGGGGGAGAGGGGCTCGTCACATGGGTGTACGTACAGTGGGGGGAGAGGGGCTCGTCACATGGGTGTACATACAGTGGGGGGGAGGGGCTCGTCACATGGGTGTACGTACAGTGGGGGGAGAGGGGCTCGTCACATAGGTGTACGTACAGTGGGGGGAGAGGGGCTCGTCACATGGGTGTATGTACAGTGGGGGGGAGGGGCTCGTCACATGGGTGTATGTACAGTGGGGGCAGAGAGGCTCGTCACAGAGTTTATATACAGTGGGGGGGAGGGGCTCGTCACATGGGTGTACGTACAGTGGGGGGAGAGGGGCTCGTCACATGGGGTGTATGTACAGTGGGGGGAGAGGGGCTTATCACATGGGGTGTATGTACAGTGGGGGGAGGAGAGGGGCTCATCACATGAAGTTTATATACAGTGGGGGGAGAGGGGCTCGTCACATGCGGTGTATATACAGTGGGGGGAGAGGGGCTCGTCACATGGGGTGTATGTACAGTGGGGGGAGAGGGGTTTGTCACATGGGTGTATATACAGTGGGGGGAGAGGGGCTCGTCACATGGGTGTACGTACAGTGGGGGGAGAGGGGCTCGTCACATGGGTGTATGTACAGTGGGGGGGAGGGGCTCGTCACATGGGTGTATGTACAGTGGGGGCAGAGAGGCTCGTCACAGAGTTTATATACAGTGGGGGGGAGGGGCTCGTCACATGGGTGTATGTACAGTGGGGGGAGAGGGGCCGTCACATGGGGTGTATGTACAGTGGGGGGAGAGGGGCTCGTCACATGGGTATATATACAGTGGGAAGGGGCTCGTCACATGGGGTGTATATATAGTGGGAAGGGGCTTGTCACATGGGTGTATATACAGTGGGAAGGGGCTCGTCACATGGGTGTATATACAGTGGGAAGGGGCTCGTCACATGGGTGTATATACAGTGGGAAGGGGCTCGTCACATGGGTGTATATACAGTGGGAAGGGGCTCGTCACATGGGTGTATATACAGTGGGGGGGAGAGGGGCTCTCGTCACATGGGGTGTATGTACAGTGGGGGGAGGGGCTCGTCACATGGGGTGTATGTACAGTGGGGGAGAGGGGCTCGTCACATGGGTGTATATACAGTGGGAAGGGGCTCGTCACATGGGTGTATATACAGTGGGAAGGGGCTCGTCATATGGGGTGTATGTACAGTGGGGGGGAGGGGCTCGTCATATGGGGTGTATGTACAGTGGGGGGGAGGGGCTCGTCACATGGGGTGTATGTACAGTGGGGGGGAGAGGGGCTCTCGTCATATGGGGTGTATGTACAGTGGAGGGGAGGGGCTCGTCACATGGGGTGTATATACAGTGGGGGGGGGCTCGTCACATGGCTGTATGTACAGTGGGGGGAGAGGGGCCGTCACATGGGGTGTATGTACAGTGGGGGGAGAGGGGCCGTCACATGGGGTGTATATACAGTGGGGGGGGCTCGTCACATGGGGTGTATATACAGTGGGGGGAGAGGGGCTCTCGTCACATGGGTGTATGTACAGTGGGGGGGGCTCGTCACATGGGGTGTATATACAGTGGGGGGGAGAGGGGCTCGTCACATGGGGTGTATATACAGTGGGGGGGGGGGGGGGGAGTCGTCACATGGGGTGTATATACAGTGGGGGGGGGGCTCGTCACATGGGGTGTATATACAGTGGGGGGGGGCTCGTCACATGGGGTGTATGTATAGTGGGACTATTGTGCAGGGCTTGTGACATTACAGATGGGGGTGAGGGGCTCATATCACCGGCTGAGTATAGGAGGGTGGGTGGTAAAATGAATGGGGGATCTGGGAGTCATCAGCAGGTTGTCATGTTCCCGGGATGGGGGTGGGGGTCATTACGGGGGTCACACAATTACTCTCTGGCTTTTATCCCTTCTGAAGTTCCTTTATACATTGCAGCCAACTGCGAAATAAACAAACCACCATAAGAGAAATCTCCGCATATCCCAGAGAACATGGGCCGTGCTGAGACTCCAGTCACCTCCAGAGCTGCACTCACTATTCTGCTGTTATATTGTGTCTTATCCTCCAGTCACCTCCAGAGCTGCACTCACTATTCTGCTGTTACATCATATGTTATCCTCCAGTCACCTTTAGAGCTGCAGTCACTATTGTGCTGTCTCATCGTGTCTTATCCTCCAGTCACCTCCAGAGCTGCAATCACTATTCTGCTGTTACATCATGTGTTATCCTCCAGTCACCTCCAGAGCTGCAGTCAATATTCTGCTGTTACATCATGTGTTACCATGATATCATGAGTTCCCAGCATGCAGTGATTTTTACCTGTCTCCATCATTAACACATTTTGCAGTGTCCGGCAGAATTGTGACTGCAGCTTTGGGAGTGACTGGAGAGTTTGGGGCCTTGGTCGTAGCTCCGTTCTCCATATTGTTGTGCAGCCTCCAGAGCTCTATACCGCGCACGAGACTTGTCCCCTCCATTTATTAAGAGTCCTGACCTCATAATGTGACTGGCACGGAGTGACGCGGGGGGGGGGGGGGGGGTAGGACGAGGCGTATTTTCTGCCGATTCCGCTGCGTGACACATTCATCTCCTGCGGCAGTAATGAAGTTGTGATTAATGAAGGGGCCGATCCCGGGAGATTCATCCCAACAATTGAGTGTTCAATCAGCGGAATAAGCCCCTCCCCCTCCATTAGAGCCGCCGACCCCGCGACAGCGGCCATTATAGCGGATCCAAGAGTAGAGAACGGAGCACAATAAATACAGAAAACTGTCATCCACTCTGCTTGGGGTATGTTCACATACAGCGTTTGTACTTGCAGTAATTTTTCTATTCACTTATATCAGTGCCTCTTATAATGCTCCAGTGCTGATATAACCCCAGACATTACATATGTGACTGATATCAGCCCCTCTTATAATGCTCCAGTGCTGATATAACCCCAGACATTACATATGTGACTGATATCAGCCCCTCTTATAACGCTCCGGTGCTGATATAACCCCAGACATTACATATGTGACTGATATCAGCCTCTCTTATAATGCTCCCGCGCTGATATAACCCCAGACATTACATATGTGACTGATATCAGCCCCTCTTATAATGCTCCCGCGCTGATATAACCCCAGACATTACATATGTGACTGATATCAGCCCCTCTTATAACGCTCCAGTGCTGATATAACCTCAGACATTACATATGTGACTGATATCAGCCCCTCTTATAACGCTCCAGTGCTGATATAACCCCAGATATTGCATATGTGACTGATATCAGCCCCACTTATAATGCTCCAGTGCTGATATAACCCCAGACATTACATATGTGACTGATATCAGCCCCTCTTATAATGCTCCAGTGCTGATATAACCCCAGACATTACATATGTGACTGATATCAGCCCCTGTTATTACGCTCCAGTGCTGATATAACCCCAGACATTACATATGTGACTGATATCAGCCCCTGTTATTACGCTCCAGTGCTGATATAACCCCAGACATTACATATGTGACTGATATCAGCCCCTCTTATAATGCTCCAGTGCTGATATAACCCCAGACATTACATATGTGACTGATATCAGCCCCTCTTATAACGCTCCGGTGCTGATATAACCCCAGACATTACATATGTGACTGATATCAGCCTCTCTTATAATGCTCCCGCGCTGATATAACCCCCAGACATTACATATGTGACTGATATCAGCCTCTCTTATAATGCTCCCGCGCTGATATAACCCCAGACATTACATATGTGACTGATATCAGCCCCTCTTATAACACTCCAGTGCTGATATAACCCCAGACATTACACATGTGACTGATATCAGCCCCTCTTATAACGCTCCAGTGCTGATATAACCCCAGACATTACACATGTGACTGATATCAGCCCCTCTTATAACGCTCCAGTGCTGATATAACCCCAGACATTACATATGTGACTGATATCAGCCTCTCTTATTACGCTCCAGTGCTGATATAACCCCAGACATTACACATGTGACTGATATCAGCCCCTCTTATAACGCTCCAGTGCTGATATAACCCCAGACATTACATATGTGACTGATATCAGCCTCTCTTATTACGCTCCAGTGCTGATATAACCCCAGATATTGCATATGTGACTGATATCAGCCCCTCTTATAACGCTCCAGTGCTGATATAACCCCAGACATTACATATGTGACTGATATCAGCCCCTCTTATAATGCTCCAGTGCTGATATAACCCCAGACATTACATATGTGACTGATATCAGCCCCTGTTATTACGCTCCAGTGCTGATATAACCCCAGACATTACATATGTGACTGATATCAGCCCCTCTTATAATGCTCCAGTGCTGATATAACCCCCAGACATTACATATGTGACTGATATCAACCCCTCTTATAATGCTCCAGTGCTGATATAACCCCCAGACATTACATATGTGACTGATATCAACCCCTCTTATAATGCTCCAGTGCTGATATAACCCCAGACATGACACATGTGACTGATATCAGCCCGTTATTACGCTCCAGTGCTGATATAACCCCAGACATTACACATGTGACTGATATCAGCCTCTCTTATTACGCTCCAGTGCTGATATAACCCCAGATATTGCATATGTGACTGATATCAGCCCCACTTATAATGCTCCAGTGCTGATATAACCCCAGACATTACGTATGTGACTGATATCAGCCCCTCTTATAACGCTCCAGTGCTGATATAACCCCAGACATTACATATGTGACTGATATCAGCCCCTCTTATAACGCTCCAGTGCTGATATAACCTCAGACATTACATATGTGACTGATATCAGCCCCTCTTATAATGCTCCAGTGCTGATATAACCCCAGACATTACATATGTGACTGATATCAGCCTCTTATAATGCTCCAGTGCTGATATAACCTCCAGACATTACATATGTGACTGATATCAGCCCCTCTTATAACGCTCCAGTGCTGATATAACCCCAGACATTACATATGTGACTGATATCAGCCTCTTATAATGCTCCAGTGCTGATATAACCCCAGACATTACATATGTGACTGATATCAGCCCCTCTTATAACGCTCCAGTGCTGATATAACCCCAGACATTACATATGTGACTGATATCAGCCTCTCTTATAACACTCCAGTGCTGATATAACCCCAGACATTACATATGTGACTGATATCAGCCCCTCTTATAATGCTCCAGTGCTGATATAACCCCAGACATTACATATGTGACTGATATCAGCCCCTCTTATTACGCTCCAGTGCTGATATAACCTCCAGACATTACATATGTGACTGATATCAGCTCCTCTTATTACGCTCCAGTGCTGATATAACCCCAGACATTACATATGTGACTGATATCAGCCCCTCTTATAACGCTCCAGTGCTGATATAACCCCAGACATTACATATGTGACTGATATCAGCCTCTTATAATGCTCTAGTGCTGATATAACCCCAGACATTACATATGTGACTGATATCAGCCCCTCTTATAACACTCCAGTGCTGATATAACCCCAGACATTACATATGTGACTGATATCAGCTCCTCTTATTACGCTCCAGTGCTGATATAACCCCAGACATTACATATGTGACTGATATCAGCCTCTTATAATGCTCTAGTGCTGATATAACCCCAGACATTACATATGTGACTGATATCAGCTCCTCTTATAACGCTCCAGTGCTGATATAACCCCAGACATTACATATGTGACTGATATCAGCCTATTATAATGCTCTAGTGCTGATATAACCCCAGACATTATATATGTGACTGATATCAACCCCTCTTATAATGCTCCAGTGCTGATATAACCCCCAGACATTACATATGTGACTGATATCAGCCCCTCTTATAACGCTCCAGTGCTGATATAACCCCAGACATTACATATGTGACTGATATCAGCCCCTCTTATAACGCTCCAGTGCTGATATAACCCCAGACATTACATATGTGACTGACATCAGCCCCTCTTATAACGCTCCAGTGCTGATATAACCTCCAGACATTACATATGTGACTAATATCAGCCCCTCTTATAACGCTCCAGTGCTGATATAACTCCAGACATTACATATGTGACTGATATCAGCCCCTCTTATAACGCTCCAGTGCTGATATAACCCCAGACATTACATATGTGACTGATATCAACCCCTCTTATAATGCTCCAGTGCTGATATAACCCCAGACATTACACATGTGACTGATATCAGCCCCTCTTATAACGCTCCAGTGCTGATATAACCCCAGACATTACATATGTGACTGATATCAGCCCCTCTTATAATGCTCCAGTGCTGATATAACCCCAGACATTACATATGTGACTGATATCAACCCCTCTTATAACGCTCCAGTGCTGATATAACCCCAGACATTACATATGTGACTGACATCAGCCCCTCTTATAACGCTCCAGTGCTGATATAACCTCCAGACATTACATATGTGACTAATATCAGCCCCTCTTATAACGCTCCAGTGCTGATATAACCCCAGACATTACACATGTGACTGATATCAGCCCCTCTTATAACGCTCCAGCGCTGATATAACCCCAGACATTACATATGTGACTGATATCAGCCCCTCTTATAACGCTCCAGTGCTGATATAACCCCAGACATTACATATGTGACTGATATCAACCCCTCTTATAACACTCCAGTGCTGATATAACCCCAGACATTACATATGTGACTGATATCAACCCCTCTTATAACGCTCCAGTGCTGATATAACCCCAGACATTACATATGTGACTGATATCAGCCCCTCTTATAATGCTCCAGTGCTGATATAACCCCAGACATTACATATGTGACTGATATCAGCCCCTCTTATAACGCTCCAGTGCTGATATAACCCCAGACATTACATATGTGACTGATATCAGCCCCTCTTATAACGCTCCAGTGCTGATATAACCCCAGACATTACATATGTGACTGATATCAGCCCCTCTTATAATGCTCCAGTGCTGATATAACCCCAGACATTACATATGTGACTGATATCAGCCCCTGTTATTACGCTCCAGTGCTGATATAACCCCAGACATTGCATATGTGACTGATATCAGCCCTGGTTATTACGCTCCAGTGCTGATATAACCCCAGACATTGCATATGTGACTGATATCAGCCCCTCTTATAACGCTCCAGTGCTGATATAACCCCAGACATTACATATGTGACTGATATCAGCCCCTGTTATTACGCTCCAGTGCTGATATAACCCCAGACATTACATATGTGACTGATATCAGCCCCTCTTATAATGCTCCAGTGCTGATATAACCCCAGACATTACATATGTGACTGATATCAGCCCCTGTTATTACGCTCCAGTGCTGATATAACCCCAGACATTACATATGTGACTGATATCAGCCCTGGTTATTACGCTCCAGTGCTGATATAACCCCAGACATTACACATGTGACTGATATCAGCCCCTCTTATAACGCTCCAGTGCTGATATAACCCCAGACATTACATATGTGACTGATATCAGCCCCTCTTATAACACTCCAGTGCTGATATAAGCTCCAGACATTACATATGTGACTGATATCAGCCTCTCTTATAATGCTCCAGTGCTGATATAACCCCAGACATACAATATGTGACTGATATCAGCCCCTCTTATAATGCTCCAGTGCTGATATAAGCTCCAGACATTACATATGTGACTGATATCAGCCCCTCTTATAATGCTCCAGTGCTGATATAACCCCAGACATTGCATATGTGACTGATATCAGCCCTGGTTATTACGCTCCAGTGCTGATATAACCCCAGACATTACATATGTGACTGATATCAGCCCTGGTTATTACGCTCCAGTGCTGATATAAGCTCTGGTTTCTGTGCTCTGTATTTCTCAGTTTGCAGCTGTCCATTATCAGGTGACGTTATTATTGGGGTCCAGATCCTCGTTGCACCCCCCTCACTTTCCTCGCTGCTTTATGATAGTTTCTTTGCCCCCTGTAGATCCGCACATGCGGGGTCTCTGGTCCTCAGTCGCACACGCTCTGCGGTACTTTTTGTGACCATCTAGTGGGTGGTTGTCAGGGCCGGGAGGACTGATGGGCCCAGGAGGTGGATCCACTGGACCTTGCACCCCACCGGAGGGCAGGGCACACGGCAGCCGGAGCACTGGCGAGGCAGGGACAGGTATAAGCAGGTCACCAGAGTCACAGAGTTCTTTAGGACAGTAAAGTAACAGGCACAGGTACCAAGGAGCAAGGACAATAAGTCAGCAGGACACGGCACCAGGGGGCCTGAGCACCTAGCTCATAAGACTAGCTACAAGACACGATGATCAGGCCCCGCCCACATGGAGAGGCCAGTCTTATATACCCAGCACAGCCTCATGTCATCTCCTGCTGCAGGTGTGCTGGGCCTATAAGACCAGGAGAATGGGCGCGGCCTGGTCCTATACAGAACCATGAGGCCAAGACTCAGACTCCTGAGACCAGGAGCAGGACACAGGAGAGCACGAGCGGCAGCCATGACCAGTGGACTGGATCAGTGGGTAAGGAGCGGTGCTGGGACACGGGGAGCGTGACAGTGGTCCATATGAATGAAGTCCCCTGAAGCTGCCGCTGCCCCCAGCTTATCGATGCCTGCCCCCTGCTCCGCAATGCCTGCTCTCTGCTTCACGATGTCTGCCCCCTGCTCCGCAATGCCAGCTCCATGATGCCTGCCCCCTGCTCCGCGATGCCTGCCCCCTGCTCCGCGATGCCTGCCCCCTGCTCCGCGATGCCTGCCCCCTGCTCCGCGATGCCTGCCCCCTGCTCCGCGATGCCTGCCCCCTGCTCCGCGATGCCTGCCCCCTGCTCCGCGATGCCTGCCCCCTGCTCCGCGATGCCTGCCCCCTGCTCCGCAATGCCTGCCCCCTGCTCCGCAATGCCTGCTCTCTGATTCACGATGTCTGCCCCCTGCTCCGCGATGCCTGTCCCCTGCTCCGCGATGCCAGCTCCGTGATGCCTGTCCCCTGCTCCGCGTTGCCTGTCCCCTGCTCCGCGATGCTTGCCCCCTGCTCCGCGATGCTTGCCCCCTGCTCCACGATGCTTGCCCCCTGCTCCGCGATGCTTGCCCCCTGCTCCACGATGCTTGCCCCCTGCTCCACGATGCTTGCCCCCTGCTCCGCGATGCTTGCCCCTTGCTCCACGATGCTTGCCCCCTGCTCCGCGATGCCTGTCCCCTGCTCCGCGATGCCTGCTCCGTGATGCCTGCCCCCTGCTCCGCGATGCCTGTCTCCTGCTCCTCAATTCCTGCCCCTGCTAATCGATGCCTGCCCCCTGCTAATCGATGCCTGCGCTCTACTTCGCGCTGCCTACCCCCTGCTCCTTGATATCTGCCCCCTTCTCTGCGATGCCTGTCCCCTTCTCTGCAATGCCTGCCCCCTGCTCCTCGATGCCTGCCCCCTGCTCCTCGATGCCTACCCCCTGCTCCTCGATGCCTGCCCCCTGCTCCTCGATGCCTGCCCCCTGCTCCTCGATGCCTGCCCCCTGCTCCTCGATGCCTGCCCCCTGCTCCTCGATGCCTGCCCCCTGCTCCTCGATGCCTGCCCCCTGCTCCGCGATGCCTGCCCCCTGCTCCTCGATGCCTGCCCCCTGCTCCGCGATGCCTGCCCCCTGCTCCGCGATGCCTGCCCCCTGCTCCGCGATGCCTGCCCCCTGCTCCGCGATGCCTGTCCCCTGCTCCGCGATGCCTGCCCCCTGCTCCGCGATGCCTGTCCCCTGCTCCGCGATGCCTGCTCCGTGATGCCTGCCCCCTGCTCCGCGATGCCTGTCTCCTGCTCCTCAATTCCTGCCCCTGCTAATCGATGCCTGCCCCCTGCTAATCGATGCCTGCCCTCTACTTCGCGCTGCCTACCCCCTGCTCCTTGATATCTGCCCCCTTCTCTGCGATGCCTGCCCCCTGCTCCGCGATGCCTGCCCCCTGCTCCGCGATGCCTGTCCCCTGCTCCTCGATGCCTGCCCCCTGCTCCTCGATGCCTGCCCCCTGCTCCTCGATGCCTGCCCCCTGCTCCTCGATGCCTGCCCCCTGCTCCTCGATGCCTGCCCCCTGCTCATCGATGCCTGCCCCCTGCTCATCGATGCCTGCCCCCTGCTCCGCGATGCCTGTCCCCTGCTCCGCGATGCCTGTCCCCTGCTCCGCGATGCCTGTCCCCTGCTCCGCGATGCCTGTCCCCTGCTCCGCGATGCCTGTCCCCTGCTCCGCGATGCCTGTCCCCTGCTCCGCGATGCCTGCCCCCTGCTCCGCGATGCCTGCCCCCTGCTCCGCGATGCCTGTCCCCTGCTCCGCGATGCTTGCCCCCTGCTCCGCGATGCTTGCCCCCTGCTCCGCGATGCTTGCCCCCTGCTCCGCGATGCTTGCCCCTTGCTCCACGATGCTTGCCCCCTGCTCCGCGATGCCTGTCCCCTGCTCCGCGATGCCTGCTCCGTGATGCCTGCCCCCTGCTCCGCGATGCCTGTCTCTTGCTCCTCAATTCCTGCCCCTGCTAATCGATGCCTGCCCCCTGCTAATCGATGCCTGCCCTCTACTTCGCGCTGCCTACCCCCTGCTCCTTGATATCTGCCCCCTTCTCTGCGATGCCTGTCCCCTTCTCTGCGATGCCTGCCCCCTGCTCCTCGATGCCTACCCCCTGCTCCTCGATGCCTGCCCCCTGCTCCTCGATGCCTGCCCCCTGCTCCTCGATGCCTGCCCCCTGCTCCGCGATGCCTGCCCCCTGCTCCTCGATGCCTGCCCCCTGCTCCGCGATGCCTGCCCCCTGCTCCGCGATGCCTGCCCCCTGCTCCGCGATGCCTGCCCCCTGCTCCGCGATGCCTGCCCCCTGCTCCGCGATGCCTGTCCCCTGCTCCGCGATGCCTGTCCCCTGCTCCGCGATGCCTGTCCCCTGCTCCGCGATGCCTGTCCCCTGCTCCGCGATGCCTGTCCCCTGCTCCGCGATGCCTGCTCCGTGATGCCTGCCCCCTGCTCCTCGGTGCCTGCCCCCTGCTCCGCGATGCCTGTCTCCTGCTCCTCAATTCCTGCCCCTGCTAATCGATGCCTGCCCCCTGCTAATCGATGCCTGCAGGCCCTCTACTTCGCGCTGCCTACCCCCTGCTCCTTGATATCTGCCCCCTTCTCTGCGATGCCTGTCCCCTTCTCTGCGATGCCTGCCCCCTGCTCCTCGATGCCTGCCCCCTGCTCCTCGATGCCTACCCCCTGCTCCTCGATGCCTGTCCCCTGCTCCTCGATGCCTGCCCCCTGCTCCTCGATGCCTGCCCCCTGCTCCTCGATGCCTGCCCCCTGCTCCTCGATGCCTGCCCCCTGCTCCGCGATGCCTGCCCCCTGCTCCGCGATGCCTGCCCCCTGCTCCGCGATGCCTGTCCCCTGCTCCGCGATGCCTGTCCCCTGCTCCGCGATGCCTGTCCCCTGCTCCGCGATGCCTGTCCCCTGCTCCGCGATGCCTGTCCCCTGCTCCGCGATGCCTGCCCCCTGCTCCGCGATGCCTGCCCCCTGCTCCGCGATGCCTGCCCCCTGCTCCGCGATGCCTGCCCCCTGCTCCGCGATGCCTGCCCCCTGCTCCGCGCTGCCTGCCCCCTGCTCCACGCTGCCTGCCCCCTGCTCCGCGCTGCCTGCCCCCTGCTCCACGCTGCCTGCCCCCTGCTCCGCGATGCCTGCCCCCTGCTCCGCGCTGTCTGCCCCTTGCTCCACGCTGCCTGCCCCCTGCTCCGCGCTGTCTGCCCCTTGCTCCACGCTGCCTGCCCCCTGCTCCGCGCTGTCTGCCCCTTGCTCCACGCTGCCTGCCCCCTGCTCCGCGCTGCCTGCCACCGTTGCTAGATATTCATATACAAGGAATCTCCTGGCATTGTGGCCATTCTACACATTGTCCTATGGACGTGGCTGCGGCGGCGCTGAGACCATTCTGCAGATTGTTCTATGGACATGGCTGTAGCTGTGCTGGGTCGGCTCTGTACATTGTTCGGTGGATGTAGCTGTGGCGCTAGGACCGTTCTGCACATTGTCCGGTGGACGCGGCTGGGTCGGCTCTGCAAATTGTCCAGTGGACGCGGCTGCGGTGGCGTTGGGTCGGCTCTGCACATTGTCCGGTGGACGCGGCTGCGGCGGCGCTGGGACCGTTCTGCAAATTGTCCGGTGGACGCGGCTGCGGCGGCGCTGGGACCGTTCTGCAAATTGTCCAGTGGACGCGGCTGCGGTGGCGTTGGGTCATGTGATCACCAGATGAAATATCATTTTTGTTAGCACTTATTCTTATATTCTCATTAAGCTTTAATGATGGGGGAGGGGTTAATGATTTTCTCCAGAATTTCATGTTGGCGCTGAGATTATTAGTGATGTCATTAGCAAATTCTCACCAAATCAATGGACCTCGGGCTCCGATGTCTGCTGTAAGGTCCCAAGAGTGGGGTGTACTTATTTAATGAAGCTGCCCCCAAGGTCAGGTGCCGATCTGGATGTAAGATGATGAGCGCCGCGGCTTTTACTCCTTCTCGGCTGAATATTATGTTTCTTCTTTGGATTTTTATCTCTTCTTATTCTCCAGTCACATCCAAAGCAACAAGTCTTCTCCTCCTTGTAATTCAGCATCCGGCGGCTCCCAGCATGCACGGCTGTGGGTAATCAGGAAATCAGCACAGGGTAAGGGGCTGCACCAAGTGCGGAATATTGTATGTAAGAGGGCGGAGCTTAGAAAACCAGCATAGCGTATAGCTACATGCCAAAGCACCGCCTCCATGTGTCAGTGCCACGCCTCCATGTCTCAGTGCACCACATCCATGGCTCAGTGCCCCGCCTCCATGTTTTAGTGCCCTGTTTCCATGTATCAGTGCCCCGCCTCCATATGTCAGTGCTCCGCCTCCATATGTTAGTGCCCCGCCTTCATGTGAGTTCTTTGCCTTCATTTCTCACTGCCCCGCCTCCATGTGTCAGTGCCCCGCCTCCATGTGTCAGTGCCCCGCCTCCATGTGTCAGTGCCCCGCCGCCATGTGTCAGTGCCCCGCCTCTGTGTGTCAGTGCCCCGCCTTCATGTGTGAGTTCTTTGCCTTCATTTCTCATTGCCCCACCTTCATGTGTCGGTGCCCCGCCTCCGTGTGTCGGTGCCCCGCCTCCGTGTGTCGGTGCCCCGCCTCCGTGTGTCGGTGCCCCGCCTCCGTGTGTCGGTGCCCCGCCTCCGTGTCGGTGCCCCGCCTCCGTGTGTCAGTGCCCCGCCTCCGTGTGTCAGTGCCCCGCCTCCGTGTGTCAGTGCCCCGCCTCCGTGTGTCAGTGCCCCGCCTCCGTGTGTCAGTGCCCCGCCTCCGTGTGTCAGTGCCCCGCCTCCGTGTGTCAGTGCCCCGCCTCCGTGTGTCAGTGCCCGGCCTCCGTGTGTCAGTGCCCGGCCTCCGTGTGTCAGTGCCCGGCCTCCGTGTGTCAGTGCCCGGCCTCCGTGTGTGAGTGCCCTGCACCTATATGCCGATGCCCCACCCCTATGTTGTATGCCCCACCCCCTATGCCAATGCTCCACCCTTTACTGGGAGCACCTCGTAGCGCCCCCTTCAGCTGCGCCCTGGATTTGCGGCTCTAGATGGCGGCTGCCATGTTTTTTGACATCCTACTTAATAATGTATGAACGTGTCGCCCTGGCATCTCGGCTCCTGACGCCCTGACAGCTGCGATAATAAAAGATCCCGAGAAGTGCGAGGAATTAAGACATATTAAAATCGCAAGCGGCGACGACGTTATCATAAATTATCAAATATTTCCATAAATCATCAGCAAATAATTAACTATTCAGATAAACGAGGCTCCGGCGCCGGCTCCATTTCCATAATGATCCTGAAGTCTTGACGTTACTGTATGTGGCGGAGTGTGACACCAGGTAATTACACCGCCACCCGCTGATTGGCGTCTCACCGCCGCACACTAGTAACATCTGCCGCGGTGAGAGCCTGACGTGTCGCCTTCCGTCAAGATACCAACGTCTTCTGCTTCTATCTGTTCCTGGGAAAGTTGTGTGACAATATGGCCTCCGCCTGATACAATGTATACCGCCAGAGATATATGTATACCGCCTGATACAATGTATACCGCCAGAGATATATGTATACCGCCAGATACATTGTATACCGCCTGATACAATGTATACCGCCAGAGATATATGTATACCGCCAGATACATTGTATACCGCCTGATACAATGTATACCGCCAGAGATATATGTATACCGCCTGACACATTGTATACCGCCAGAGATATATGTATACCGCCAGATACATTGTATACCGCCAGAGATATATGTATACCGCCAGAGATATATGTATACCGCCAGAGATACATTGTATACCGCCAGATACATTGTATACCGCCTGACACATTGTATACCGCCTGATACATTGTATACCGCCAGATACATTGTATACCGCCAGATACATTGTATACCGCCAGATACATTGTATATCGCCAGATACATTGTATACCGCCAGAGATACAGTGTATACCGCCAGATACATTGTATACCGCCAGATATACAATGTATACTGCCAGATATACAATGTATACCGCCAGATACATTGTATACCGCCAGAGATACATTGTATACCGCCAGAGATACATTGTATACCGCCAGAGATACAATGTATACCGCCAGAGATACAATGTATACCGCCAGATACATTGTATACCGCCAGATACAATGTATACCGCCAGATACATTGTATACCGCCAGATACATTGTATACCGCCAGAGATACAATGTATACCGCCAGATACATTGTATACCGCCAAATACATTGTATACCGCCAGATACACATTGTATACCGCCAGATACACATTGTATACCGCCAGATACACATTGTATACCGCCAGATACACATTGTATACCGCCAGATACACATTGTATACCGCCAGATACACATTGTATACCGCCAGATACACATTGTATACCGCCAGATACACATTGTATACCGCCAGATACACATTGTATACCGCCAGATACACATTGTATACCGCCAGATACACATTGTATACCGCCAGATACACATTGTATACCGCCAGATACACATTGTATACCGCCAGATACACATTGTATACCGCCAGATACACATTGTATACCGCCAGATACATTGTATACCGCCAGATACATTGTATACCGCCAGATACATTGTATACCGCCAGATACATTGTATACCGCCAGATACATTGTATACCGCCAGATACATTGTATACCGCCAGATACATTGTTGCAGGGTCCGGTCATGTGACCCGTTCCTCGTCGTCAGACCTGCAGCTTTCCGGCTCCATTATGAAGGAACATCTGTCTGCTGCTGTTTTGCATTAATTAGAGCGTTGTGATGATCCTCCCGTATAATCCGCCATCCTGGAGACGACACTGCGCTCGGCCCGCAAGCGGCTTCAGGCGGCACAAAACCGACAAGAAGAAAGTGACGGGATGGAGATTACGAGGTGCGATTGTCTGCAGCTCAATAACATAACAATACCGCCATTCCAATAATGATCCGATGTCACCACCGCAAACCTGAGGTCATAACCGCAAACCTGATGCCATAACCGAAAACCTGATGTCATAACCGCAAACCTGATGTCATAACCGCAAACCTGAGGTCATAACCGCAAACCTGATGTCATAACCGCAAACCTGAGGTCACAACCGCCAACCTGAGCTCACAACCGCCAACCTGAGCTCACAACCGCCAACCTGAGCTCACAACCGCCAACCTGAGCTCACAACCGCCAACCTGAGCTCACAACTGCAAACCTGAGATCATAACCGCAAACCTGAGATCATAACCGCAAACCTGATGTGACAACCGCAAACCTGATGTGACAACCGCAAACCTGATGTGACAACCGCAAACCTGATGTGACAACCGCAAACCTGATGTGACAACCGCAAACCTGATGTGACAACCGCAAACCTGAGGTCATAACCGCAAACCTGAGGTCATAACCGCAAACCTGAGGTCATAACCGCAAACCTGATGTCATAACCACAAACCTGATGTCATAACCGCAAACCGGAGGTCATAACTGCAAACCGGAGGTCATAACCGCAAACCTGATGTCATAACCGCAAACCTGATGTCATAACCGCAAACCTGATGTCATAACCGCAAACCTGATGTCATAACCGCAAACCGGAGGTCACAACCGCAAACCTGATGTCATAACCGCAAACCTGATGTCATAACCGCAAACCTGAGGTCATAACCGCAAACCTGATGTGACAACCGCAAACCTGATGTGACAACCGCAAACCTGATGTCACAACCGCAAACCTGATGTCACAACCGCAAACCTGAGGTCATAACCGCAAACCTGATGTCATAACCGCAAACCTGAGGTCACAACCGCAAACCTGATGTCATAACCGCAAACCTGAGGTCACAACCGCAAACCTGAGGTCACAACCGCAAACCTGAGGTCATAACCGCAAACCTGATGTCATAACCGCAAACCTGGTGTCATAACCGCAAACCTGAGGTCATAACCGCAAACCTGATGTTATAACCGCAAACCTGAGGTCATAACCGCAAACCTGATGTTATAACCGCAAACCTGATGTCATAACCGCAAACCTGGTGTCATAACCGCAAACCTGAGGTCATAACCGCAAACCTGATGTCATAACCGCAAACCTGATGTCATAACCGCAAACCTGAGGTCATAACCGCAAACCTGATGTCATAACCGCAAACCTGAGGTCACAACCGCCAACCTGAGCTCACAACCGCAAACCTGAGATCATAACCGCAAACCTGATGTGACAACCGCAAACCTGATGTGACAACCGCAAACCTGATGTGACAACCGCAAACCTGATGTGACAACCGCAAACCTGAGGTCATAACCGCAAACCTGATGTCATAACCGCAAACCTGAGGTCACAACCGCAAACCTGAGGTCATAACCGCAAACCTGAGGTCATAACCGCAAACCTGATGTCATAACCGCAAACCTGATGTCATAACCGCAAACCTGATGTCATAACCGCAAACCTGAGGTCATAACCGCAAACCGGAGGTCATAACTGCAAACCGGAGGTCATAACCGCAAACCTGATGTCATAACCGCAAACCTGATGTCATAACCGCAAACCGGAGGTCACAACCGCAAACCTGATGTCATAACCGCAAACCTGATGTCATAACCGCAAACCTGAGGTCATAACCGCAAACCTGATGTGACAACCGCAAACCTGATGTGACAACCGCAAACCTGATGTCACAACCGCAAACCTGATGTCACAACCGCAAACCTGAGGTCACAACCGCAAACCTGATGTCATAACCGCAAACCTGAGGTCACAACCGCAAACCTGAGGTCACAACCGCAAACCTGAGGTCATAACCGCAAACCTGAGGTCACAACCGCAAACCTGAGGTCATAACCGCAAACCTGATGTCATAACCGCAAACCTGATGTCATAACCGCAAACCTGATGTCATAACCGCAAACCTGAGGTCATAACCGCAAACCTGATGTCATAACCGCAAACCTGAGGTCACAACCGCAAACCTGAGGTCATAACCGCAAACCTGAGGTCATAACCGCAAACCTGAGGTCATAACCGCAAACCTGAAGTCATAACCGCAAACCGGAGGTCATAACCGCAAACCGGAGGTCACAACCGCAAACCTGAGGTCACAACCGCAAACCTGGTGTCACAACCGCAAACCTGGTGTCATAACCACAAACCTGATGTCACAACCACAAACCTGATGTCACAACCGCAAACCTGGTGTCATAACCGCAAACCTGAGGTTATAACCGCAAACCTGATGTCACAACCGCAAACCTGATGTCATAGCCGCAAACCTGGTGTAATAACCGCAAACCTGAGGTTATAACCGCAAACCTTGTGTTAAAACCGCAAAACAGAGGTTAGAACTGCAAACGTGATGTCCTAACCGCAAACCTGGTGTTATAACCGCCCCTCTCTCTGCTTGTTTCTCGCAGTATGGCCAGGACGTGCAGGGTTAGTGATGGTCCTGGTGACCCCCCATCTTTGTCCACCTGTTTCTCGCGGTATGGCCGGAACGTGTGGTGCTCAGTGATGGTCCTGGTGACCCCCCACCTCTGTCCGCTTGTTTCTCGCGGTATGGCCGGGACGTGCGGGGTCAGTGATGGTCCTGGTGACCTCCCACCTTTGTCCGCCTGTTTCTCGCGGTATGGCCGGAACGTGTGGTGCTCAGTGATGGTCCTGGTGATCCCCCACCTCTGTCCGCTTGTTTCTCGCTGTATGGCCAGTACGTGCGGGGCTCAGTGATGTTCCTGATGACCCCCCACCTCTGTCCGCTTGTTTCTCGCTGTATGGTCGGGACGTGTGGGGCTCTGTGATGTTCCTGGTGACCCCCCACCTTTGTCCACCTGTTTCTCGCTGTATGCCCATGACATGCGAGGTCAGTGATGTTCCTGGTGACCCCCCCCACCTTTGTTTGCCTATTTCTTGCGGTATGGCCGGGACATGCGATGCTCAGTGATGTTCCTGGTGACCTCCCACCTTTTGACCGGCTGTTTCTTGCTGTGTGGCCAGGACGTGCGGGGTCAGTGATGTTCCTGGTGACCCCCCACCTTTGTTCTCTTGTTTCTCGCTGTGTGGCCGGAACGTGCGGGGTCAGTGATGTTCCTGGTGACCCCCCACCTTTGTTCGCTTGTTTCTCGCTGTGTGGCCGGGACGTGCAAGGTCAGTGATGTTCCTGGTGACCCCCCACCTTTGTTCTCTTGTTTCTCTCTGTGTGGCCGGAACGTGCGGGGTCAGTGATGTTCCTGTTGACCCCCCACCTTTGTTCGCTTGTTTCTCGCTGTGTGGCCAGGACGTGCAAGGTCAGTGATGTTCCTGGTGACCCCCCACCTTTGTCCACCTGTTTCTCGCTGTATAGCAGTGACATGCGGTGCTCAGTGATGTTTCTGGTGACCTCCCCCACCTTTGTTTGCCTGTTTCTTGCTGTATGGCCGGGACGTGCAGGGCTCAGTGACGTTCCTAGTGACCCCCCACCTTTGTCCGCCTGTTTCTCACTGAATGGCCGGGATGTGCAGGGCTCAGTAATAGTCCTGGTGACCCCCCACCTTTGTCCACTTGTTTCTCGCTGTATGGCCGGGAAGTGCGGGGTCAGTGATGTTCCTGGTGACCCCCACCTTTATTCGCTTGTTTCTCGCTGTGTGGCTGGGACGTGCGGGGACAGTGATGTTCCTGGTGACCCCCCCACCTTTGTCCGCCTGTTTCTCGCTGTATGGCCGCAATGTGCGGGGCTCAGTAATGGTCCTGGTGACTCCCACCTTTGTTCGCTTGTTTTTCGCTTTATGGCCAGGACGTGCGGGGCTCTGTGATGTTCCTGGTGACCCCCCCCACCTTTGTTCGCTTGTTTTTCGCTTTATGGCCAGGACGTGCGGGGCTCTGTGATGTTCCTGGTGACCCCCCACCATTGTTCGCTTGTTTCTCACTGTATGTTCAAGACGTGCGGGGCTCTGTGATGTTCCTGGTGACCCCCCACCATTGTTCGCTTGTTTCTCGCTGTATGGCTGGGACGTGCGGGGACAGTGATGTTCCTGGTGACCCCCCCCACCTTTGTCCGCCTGTTTCTCGCGGTATGGCCGGGATGTGCGGGGCTCAGTAATAGTCCTGGTGACCCCCACCTTTGTCCGCCTGTTTCTCGCTGTATGGCCGCAATGTGCGGGGCTCAGTATTGGTCCTGGTGACTCCCACCTTTGTTCGCTTGTTTTTCGCTGTATGGCCGGGACGTGCGGGGCTCTGTGATGTTCCTGGTGAACCCCCCCCCCCACCTTTGTTCGCTTGTTTCTCGCTGTATGGCTGGGACGTGCGGGGACAGTGATGTTCCTGGTGACCCCCCACCTTTGTCCGCCTGTCTCTCGCGGTGTGGCCGGGATGTGCGGCGCTCAGTAATAGTCCCGGTGACACCCCCCCCCCCCAGCAGAGGAGACCTTGCTTCTCATACAGCGGCTTTTCTCTCTGTAACATATTTCATTCTGACATTGTAGATGAGGCCGTCGCCCCCATAGCGTTGCTGATGGCACATGGAGCGCAGAGGACCCCGGCTTTCCAGCGGAAGATTCTCATGAATACCTAATCCTCGGCGCGGGCTGCGCGGATGCTGCAATCTCTCTAGGTCACTCTCAGCTTGTAGCTCATCACATCGGTAAATGTAGCGGAGATACAAAGTCTCCATCACGATTCATCGCGCTTCGTACCTTTTATTACTTTGTGATTTGCTGCTTTTTGCTCTGTTTTCTCCCCTTTCGTTGCCAACTAATTTTACAATGCATCGAAGAGGAACTGCAGCGCGTCGCGGCGTACACAAGACTTGGGCGAAGAGTAATTACGCCGTCCGCTCCTGTCGTTTTCCAGTTCAGTGAGGAGCGGCTTATAGCCCTCCGTTAAGCCGCCGTCCTCTTTCGGCAGCCATTTTTCACGGGGGCTCCTAGTAACGGCCAGCCCATAACTTAACCTGGGATAGTTAGGACTCCAGGATGATGGCGGAGATCTATGTCCTCCGCCCGCCCGCAGCTGATGACTACATAAAGGCAGTTTATGGCCTGGAGAGTTAATTGGATTATGGAGAAGGCCGCGTCCATCCATCGGAGGGGACTCGTCTCTGTCGCCAGTTACACCATCATTTTCCGCTCTTCCTAGATGGAAGCCTCGCAGTGTGACAGCCGTGAGCTCCGGCGCCATCGTTATTGACGGCAGAGTCTCTGGAGTGGGTTTTTTCCTTCTCCGTAGTTTGGCCGGGTCGCCCGGCTCCATTGACCACCAGGGGCAGCAGGTGCAGAGGTGGATGCAGGTTTTCTGGCACCCGTGGCAAGAGTTCAGATTGGCGCCTTGTCCCCTTTCTCCAGCGGCTTGTCGTCATGTGACCGCTCATTCACGTGTCTTCTGCATACTAAGGCTATGTGCACACACTAAGTATTCCATTTCAGCGTCTCTTAGCAGCGTAAGACACCTGTGTTTTTAGAAGCTCATTTTTTATTTCACCTTTTACATGCGTTTTTGGTGCAGATTTTCCCCCACTTTTGCATGGATGAAATATGCTGCAAAACGCTGAAAGAATTGACATTCTGCAAATGTGCATCAAATCTGCAACGTGTGCACAGGGCTGCAGGATTCTCAATCACTTTTCACCCGGAAAATCTGCATAAAAAACGCAACAAAAACACAACGTGTGCACAGCCTCGTGTGCTGACGAGCTACTTTTCCTAATTCTTTCAAAATGTAGTGAAAAACTGAGTGACTGTTGAAGGCAGAATGCAGAGCTGAATCCTTACAGTGAGTACATTACACACTGTTGTCCAGGTTTGAGATGAAAGTCTGCACTCACTCTAGGTGACCCCAGGCTTCTGCATTCTCATAGTGTGCGCACTGCACAAGTGGAAGGTCCTGTGAGCGCTGCGTTTTGTGCACAGGAACTTCCGGCCACATTCTGACTAGACTTGTCCAGCTTCAATCAACTCACTTGTATTGCAAGAGGCCAAGCATGTCTATTCATCCCGTTACAACACATAAACAAGTTTCATACTTATGGGTGCTTTACACGCTGCAACATCGCTAACGATTTATCGTCGGGGTCATGGTGTTAGTGACGCACATCCGGCGCCGGTAGCGACATCGCAGCGTGTGACACGTACGAGCAATCTTCAACGATCGCAAAAGGGTTAAAATCGTTGGTTTTGGAGAGGTCGTCCGAACACCAAATATCGTTGTCTGGTCAGTAGCGATGTTGTTCCTCGTTCATGCGGCACCGCACATCGCTACGTGTGACATCGCAGGAGCGACGAACCTCTCCTTACCTGCCTCCACCGGAAAAGAGGGAAGGAGGTGGGCGGGATGTTCCGCCCGCTCATCTCTGCCCCTCCTCTGCTATTGGACGGGTGCCATGTGACGTCGCTGTGACCCGCACCAACCGCCCCCTTAGAAAGGAGGCGGTTCACAGGCAACAGCGACGTCGCAGGGAAGGTAAGTAGTGTGACGAGTGTTAGCGATGTTGTGCGCCACGGGCAGTGATTTGCCCGTGACGCACAACCGACGGGGGCGGGTACGCCCGCTGGCGATATCGGTACCGATATCGTAGCGTGTAAAGTACCCCTTACTGTTTGGGGATTTCCCGTTCTTACTGCCTGCACCAGAGAATCCTGACAGTGTGCGGTGTGTGCTGTGAGAATTCAGAAGTCTGCGGTTACATAGAGCATCACAACAGTCATCAGTACAGAAAAATACTACCAGAACCACCAGCAGTACAGAAATACCTCACCAGGACGACCAGCAGTACAGAGAAACATCATCACATCAGTCAGCAGTACAGAAATACATCACCATAACCACCAGCAGCACAGAAATACATCACCAGAACCACCAGTAGTATGGAAACACAACATCACAACAGTCATCAGTACAGAAATACATCACCCGAGCCACCAGAAGTACAGAAATACATCACCGGGATCACCAGTAGTGCAGAGACACATCATTACAACAGTCATCAGTACAGAAATACATCAGCATATTCACCAGCAGTACAGAAATACATCACCAGGACAACCAGTAGTACGGAAACACAGCATCACAACGGTCATCAGTACTGAAATACATTACCAGAGCCACCAGTAGTACAGAAATACCACACCACGACCACCAGCAGTACAGAGAAACATCATCAAAACAGTCATCAGTACAGAAATAAATCACCATAACTACCAGCAGCACAGAAATACATCACCAGAGCCATCAGTAGTACAGGAGTACATCACCAGGACTACCAGCAGTACAGACATACATCACCAGAACCACCAGTAGTACGGAAACACAGCATCACAACAGTCATCAGTACAGAAATTCATTACCAGAGCCACCAATAGTACAGAAATACCACACCAGGACTACCAGCAGTACAGAGAAACATCATCATAACAGTCATCAGTACAGATATACATCACCATAACCACCAGCAGCACAGAAATACATCACGAGAACTACCAGTAGTACAGAAATACATCTCCAGGACCATCAGCAGTATGGAAACACAGCATCACAACAGTCATCAGTACAGAAACACATCACCAGAATCTCCAGCAGTACATGAATTCAGCACCAGGACCACCATTCGCACATGAATTCAGCACCAGAACCATGATACATCAATTGTAATGTCAGTTCGCACCCATTAACATTGGTGTCACATGAACCCTCAACCCCCAGTATGTCCTTAACAATGGTAAGGAGATTCTGCAAGTTGTCGTTATCAGTCATCATCAGACTGTGGACCATACAGGAACCACAGAACTGATGAGAATTATTCAGGATTAAGGATGAGTGGACCCGTAAATATTTGATTTTGCTGAGTTCGGCTGGACTTTAGTTAAAGGTTTTGTTCAGTACCCGGCCTTGAGCCGAACTTGACCTCAGACCCCAATCTTAAAACAAGTCAATAAGGACCTAAACTTTGGTGGCTCTAAAAGGGTTGTAGTAAAGGCTATGGGGCTCCAAAAGTCAGCAAAGTGGGGGTAAGAGAGGACAATTGCCCTGTAAACACATGTTCAACAATTTATTAATAATAAAATCCTCAAAGTGTCGACGTAATTCAAAGTGCAATGTCACATGATGTCCATTGAATCCCAGGGAGCCTCGTTCTCATAACATTCTAACAACGAGGCTCCATAGGATTCGATAGGAGTTGTGCAACATTACACTTTGGATTACGTCAGAACTTTTGTATTACTAACACCTGGGCTTGATGCCAGCTGTCAATTCACAGCTGACATCAATGGCAAAAGTATTACCCTGACACCAGGGCAATCGGAAAGAGCCGAGCAAAGTCCAGAATTGGAGCATCTAATGGTTGCATCACTTCTGGGGCAGCTGCGGGCTGCTATTTTTAGGCTGGGAAGGGGCAAAATAACCATGGACCTTCCCAGCCTGATAATACCCCCAGCTGTCTACTTTACCTTACCTGGTTATCAATAATAGTGGGGACCCCACGTCATTTTTTAAAATTAATTTATTTTGTTCCCAGCAACATCCAGTTATCTTCCCCATGCCAAAAGCTTGTTGATTGCCTGCGCTGCAGCCTTTCAACAAGCTTAATTCAACATCCAAACAGTCTGAAGTCCGTTTTCGAATTCAAGTCCTGGACACTAGGTGTCCGGTACGAACCCCAAACTTTAGTCACTCATCCCCAGTCAGAATCACAAATCATTTATGTCCAGTCCCTACCCATGCTGTGTCCACATCCATTCCCCCCTCACTCCCAATACTGTCTCCTCAAACATGCCCCCTCACTTCACATACTGTGCCCTTAAACATCCCACCCACTCACTCCCCCTACTGTGTCCTCAAATCCCCCCCCCATCTTCTCTATTACAATCAATCTTTAGTTCCATTGGAGCACTCATTGCACCAAATTCCTTCATGTCTATGCGGCGCCAGCACGTGGCTTCAGCAGCGTGATTAGATGACCTGATCATGCTGCTCTAACCTGGAAATGCCGGTGCTCAGGGCTTCAATTGTACTCGCATCTGAAATACATGAGTTCAATTGATCAGTGTGAGCTGCCAAGGAGGCACCTCAGACCACTGCATCAGGTGGCCCAATAGCGCCCCCTGCCAGCTACTCCGGGGGCAAATGCCCCACATTCCCCCTTAGATACGCCCCTGGGTTGTAGGTCGGTAGTGGACACAATACAGAAATCACATATGAAGATATAGAATGCATTGTGCATCATCATGCACTGGTCTCGGCTCTTCTAAGGTCCAGCCCCCGGCTAGTCTGCTGGACATCGTGGACCTGGTTGTGGCTGACGTCCTAGATGTGCACTGATCTTGGCTCTTCTAAGGTCCAGCCCCCGGCTAGTCTGCTGGACATCGTGGACCTGGTTGTGGCTGACGTCCTAGATGTGCACTGATCTTGGCTCTTCTAAGGTCCAGCCCCCGGCTAGTCTGCTGGACATCGTGGACCTGGTTGTGGCTGACGTCCTAGATGTGCACTGATCTTGGCTCTTCTAAGGTCCAGCCCCCGGCTAGTCTGCTGGACATCGTGGACATGGTTGTGGCTGACGTCCTAGATGTGCACTGATGTTGGCTCTTCTAAGGTCCAGCCCCCGGCTAGTCTGCTGGACATCGTGGACCTGGTTGTGGCTGACGTCCTAGATGTGCACAGATGTTGGCTCTTCTAAGGTCCAGCCCCCGGCTAGTCTGCTGGACATCATGGACCTGGTTGTGGCTGACGTCCTAGATGTGCACTGATCTTGGCTCTTCTAAGATCCAGCCCCCGGCTAGTCTGCTGGACATCATGGACCTGGTTGTGGCTGACGTCCTAGATGTGCACTGATCTTGGCTCTTCTAAGATCCAGCCCCCGGCTAGTCTGCTGGACATCGTGGACCTGGTTGTGGCTGACGTCCTAGATGTGCACTGATCTTGGCTCTTCTAAGGTCCAGCCCCCGGCTAGTCTGCTGGACATCGTGGACCTGGTTGTGGCTGACGTCCTAGATGTGCACTGATCTTGGCTCTTCTAAGATCCAGCCCCCGGCTAGTCTGCTGGACATCGTGGACCTGGTTGTGGCTGACGTCCTAGATGTGCACTGATCTTGGCTCTTCTAAGGTCCAGCCCCCGGCTAGTCTGCTGGACATCGTGGACCTGGTTGTGGCTGACGTCCTAGATGTGCACTAGTCTGGCCCTCTGTAGAGGACGGAGGAGTCACAGGCATCAGGAGACATTTGGCAAATGTTTTCAGCAATGCCAGTCACTTGGCTCAGTTCTCCTGGAGTCTGCGGTGGCCGAGGTTCTGATGTTTGTAGCCTCCTGGTCCTTTTCTTAATTTGATCATTCAATTTCTATTTTTTTAGGAAAAATTTCAAACTTCTCCTTTCTTATTAGAGGCTGATATAGTTAGATGGACACCTGCCTCTTCTCTGAAGGCTGCAGTGGAGGACCACAACTGGGTGGGGTGACAGCTGAAATGATGAAATATGGCTTTACTGCAGGCCAAACCCACCGGGACCAGACAACCAGCTAATGGGTCACATTGTTCAGAAAATGTCAAAGAAAAAGGGTTTGGGCATATTGTAATATTCCTGGTGTTCTCAATGCACAAAGGTCTGCAGGAAACATTAGTCTGGAGGGAGGACAGCGGAGTCTGGAGGGAGGAGGACAGCGGAATCTGGAGGGAGGAGGACAGCGGAGTCTGGAGGGAGGAGGACAGCGGAGTCTGGAGGGAGGAGGACAGCGGGGTCTGGAGGGAGGAGGACAGCGGAGTCTGGAGGGAGGAGGACAGCGGGGTCTGGAGGGAGGAGGACAGCGGGGTCTGGAGGGAGGAGGACAGCGGGGTCTGGAGGGAGGAGGACAGCGGGGTCTGGAGGGAGGAGGACAGCGGGGTCTGGAGGGAGGAGGAGAGCGGAGTCTGGAGGGAGGAGGAGAGCGGAGTCTGGAGGGAGGAGGAGAGCGGAGTCTGGAGGGAGGAGGAGAGCGGAGTCTGGAGGGAGGAGGACAGCAGAGTCTGGAGGGAGGAGGAGAGCGGAGGGAGGAGGAGAGGGGAGTCTGGAGGGAGGAGGAGAGCGGAGGGAGGAGGACAGCGGAGTCTGGAGGGAGGAGGACAGCGGGGTCTGGAGGGAGGAGGACAGCGGGGTCTGGAGGGAGGAGGACAGCGGGGTCTGGAGGGAGGAGGACAGCGGAGTCTGGAGGGAGGAGGACAGCGGAGTCTGGAGGGAGGAGGACAGCAGAGTCTGGAGGGAGGAGGAGAGGGGAGTCTGGAGGGAGGAGGACAGCGGAGGGAGGAGGACAGGGGAGTCTGGAGGGAGGAGGAGAGGGGAGGGAGGAGGAGATGGGAGTCTGGAGGGAGGAGGACAGCAGAGTCTGGAGGGAGGAGGAGAGCGGAGGGAGGAGGAGAGGGGAGTCTGGAGGGAGGAGGACAGCAGAGTCTGGAGGGAGGAGGAGAGCGGAGGGAGGAGGACAGGGGAGTCTGGAGGGAGGAGGAGAGCAGAGTCTGGAGGGAGGAGGAGAGGGGAGGGAGGAGGAGAGGGGAGTCTGGAGGGAGGAGGAGAGGGGAGTCTGGAGGGAGGAGGAGAGGGGAGTCTGGAGGGAGGAGGACAGCAGAGTCTGGAGGGAGGAGGAGAGCGGAGGGAGGAGGACAGGGGAGTCTGGAGGGAGGAGGAGAGCAGAGTCTGGAGGGAGGAGGAGAGGGGAGGGAGGAGGAGAGGGGAGTCTGGAGGGAGGAGGAGAGGGGAGTCTGGAGGGAGGAGGAGAGGGGAGTCTGGAGGGAGGAGGACAGTGGAGTCAGAGGCTGGGTTACAGGCCTCTCTTGTGTTTATGGTTGGTGCGATGGTTGATGATCAGTATTTTTGTGTCTTCTGGATGCTCCTCACTCTTTCGCGCTGTCAGGGGAGGGATTCTTCACTTCTGAGCATTCGGGGCTTGTGCTGCGGCTTTTCTGCGGCCACCTCGTGTGACCCCATGGTTGGCTTTTCTTTAGACGCTCTGGAGACAAGCGGCCGCTATGTTTATGTCCACCTGCGGAGTCTTCATCAGCCGCGCTCGCTGGCCGGTGGGGGAAGCAGAGGGTCTTGTATAGCCGCGCTCGCTGGCCGGTGGGGGAAGCAGAGGGTCTTGTATAGCCGCGCTCGCTGGCCGGTGGGGGAAGCAGAGGGTCTTGTATAGCCGCGCTCGCTGGCCGGTGGGGGAAGCAGAGGGTCTTGTATAGCCACGCTCGCTGGCCGGTGGGTGGGGGAAGCAGAGGGTCTTGTATAGCCGCGCTCGCTGGCCGGTGGGGGAAGCAGAGGGTCTTGTATAGCCGCGCTCGCTGGCCGGTGGGTGGGGGAAGCAGAGGGTCTTGTATAGCCGCGCTCGCTGGCCGGTGGGTGGGGGAAGCAGAGGGTCTTGTATAGCCGCGCTCGCTGGCCGGTGGGTGGGGGAAGCAGAGGGTCTTGTATAGCCGCGCTCGCTGGCCGGTGGGGGATGCAGAGGGTCTTGTATAGCCGTTCCTTGCCCTGGTTTTCGGGGTGTCTGTGCCGGGGGCAGAGGTGACGTGTGTGGGATCCATTTGCTCCTGTGGCGGTTTCATCGCTGTATAGAAGTGTAATATGCGCTGGGGTTGCGAGGCGGTGACAGGCGGCAATCATCCCGTCACTTAGTCGCTTGCGGCAGATTATATACATTATCACCGGTTCTATACGGTGATCGGGGGACGGCGCCAGCTACAATTACACCCAACCTGTGGGTGTCAGGAAAGTGAATAATGATGCAGAGCAGGCTGCAGGGGGCGCAGCAGCCGCGTCACCAAAACGCATTGTTTCACTTTTTGACTTCTCCTTTTGTGTGTGATCTGCCCTGTATATAGCAGGCTATTGTGCAGCAATATTACAGCGAACAAGGCGGGGGCCCGGGGCCACAGCACGAGTCCTGGCAGATATCAGGGCCCGGGACCACAGCACGAGTCCTGGCAGATATCGGGGCCCGGCATCACAGCACAAGTCCTGGCAGATATCGGGGCCCGGCATCACAGCACGAGTCCTGGCAGATATCGGGGCCCGGCATCACAGCACGAGTCCTGGCAGATATCGGGGCCCGGGGTCACAGCACGAGTCCTGGCAGATATCGGGGCCCGGCATCACAGCACAAGTCCTGGCAGATATCGGGGCCCGGCATCACAGCACGAGTCCTGGCTGATATCGGGGCCCGGGGTCACAGCACGAGTCCTGGCAGATATCGGGGGCCCGGGGCCACAGCACGAGTCCTGGCTGATATCGGGGCCCAGGACCACAGCACAAGTCCTGGCAGATATCGGGGCCCGGGGCCACAGCACGAGTCCTGGCTGATATCGGGGCCCAGGACCACAGCACAAGTCCTGGCAGATATCGGGGCCCGGCATCACAGCACGAGTCCTAGCAGATATCGGGCCCGGCATCACAGCACGAGTCCTGGCAGATATCGGGGCCCGGGGTCACAGCACGAGTCCTGGCAGATATCGGGGCTCGGGGTCACAGCACGAGTCCTGGCTGATATCGGGGCCCGGCATCACAGCACGAGTCCTGGCTGATATCGGGGCCCGGCATCACAGCACGAGTCCTGGCTGATATCGGGGCCCAGGGCCACAGCACGAGTCCTGGCAGATATCGGGGCCCGGCATCACAGCACGAGTCCTGGCAGATATCGGGGCCCGGCATCACAGCACGAGTCCTGGCAGATATTGGGGCCCAGCATCACAGCACGAGTCCTAGCAGATATCGGGGCCCGGCATCACAGCACGAGTCCTGGCTGATATCGGGGCCCGGGGTCACAGCACGAGTCCTGGCAGATATCGGGGGCCCGGGGCCACAGCACGAGTCCTGGCTGATATCGGGGCCCAGGACCACAGCACAAGTCCTGGCAGATATCGGGGCCCGGGGCCACAGCACGAGTCCTGGCTGATATCGGGGCCCAGGACCACAGCACAAGTCCTGGCAGATATCGGGGCCCGGCATCACAGCACGAGTCCTAGCAGATATCGGGCCCGGCATCACAGCACGAGTCCTGGCAGATATCGGGGCCCGGGGTCACAGCACGAGTCCTGGCAGATATCGGGGCTCGGGGTCACAGCACGAGTCCTGGCAGATATCGGGGCCCGGCATCACAGCACGAGTCCTGGCTGATATCGGGGCCCGGCATCACAGCACGAGTCCTGGCTGATATCGGGGCCCAGGGCCACAGCACGAGTCCTGGCAGATATCGGGGCCCGGCATCACAGCACGAGTCCTGGCAGATATCGGGGCCCGGCATCACAGCACGAGTCCTGGCAGATATTGGGGCCCAGCATCACAGCACGAGTCCTGGCTGATATCGGGGCCCGGGACCACAGCACGAGTCCTGGCTGATATTGGGGCCCGGGGTCACAGCACGAGTCCTGGCTGATATCGGGGCCCGGCATCACAGCACGAGTCCTGGCTGATATCGGGGCCCGGGACCACAGCACGAGTCCTAGCTGATATCGGGGCCCGGCATCACAGCACGAGTCCTGGCAGATATCGGGGGCCGGTATCACAGCACGAGTCCTGGCAAATATCGGGGCCCGGCATCACAGCACGAGTCCTGGCTGATATCGGGGTCACAGCACGAGTCCTGGCAAATATCGGGGCCCGGCATCACAGCACGAGTCCTGGCTGATATCGGGGCCCGGGACCACAGCACGAGTCCTGGCTGATATTGGGGCCCGGGGTCACAGCACGAGTCCTGGCTGATATCGGGGCCCGGCATCACAGCACGAGTCCTGGCTGATATCGGGGCCCGGGACCACAGCACGAGTCCTAGCTGATATCGGGGCCCGGCATCACAGCACGAGTCCTGGCTGATATCGGGGGCCGGCATCACAGCACGAGTCCTGGCTGATATCGGGGTCCGGGGTCACAGCACGAGTCCTGGCTGATATCGGGGCCCGGCATCACAGCACGAGTCCTGGCTGATATCGGGCCCCGGGGCCACAGCACAAGTCCTGGCAGATATCGGGGGCCGGCATCACAGCACGAGTCCTGGTTGATATCGGGCCCCGGGGCCACAGCACAAGTCCTGGCAGATATCGGGGGCCGGCATCACAGCACGAGTCCTAGCAGATATCGGGGCCCGGCATCACAGCACGAGTCCTGGCAGATATCAGGGCCCGTGGCCACAGCACGAGTCCTGGCTGATATCTGGGGCCGGCATCACAGCACGAGTCCTGGCTGATATCGGGCCCCGGGGCCACAGCACGAGTCCTGGCAAAGATCGGGGCCCGGGGTCACAGCACGAGTTCTGGCTGATATCGGGGCCCAGCATCACAGCATGAGTCCTGGCTGATATCGGGGCCCGGGACCACGGCATGAGTCCTGGCTGATATCGGGGCCCGGGACCACAGCACGAGTCCTGGCTGATATCGGGGCCCGGGACCACAGCACGAGTCCTGGCTGATATCGGGGCCCGGCATCACAGCACGAGTCCTGGCTGATATCGGGGCCCGGGACCACAGCACGAGTCCTGGCTGATATCGGGGCCCGGGACCACAGCACGAGTCCTGGCTGATATCGGGGCCCGGAGTCACAGCACGAGTCCTGGCTGATATCGGGGCCCGGGACCACAGCACGAGTCCTGGCTGATATCGGGGCCCGGAGTCACAGCACGAGTCCTGGCTGATATCGGGGCCTGGCATCACAGCACGAGTCCTGGCTGATATCGGGGCCCGGAGTCACAGCACGAGTCCTGGCTGATATCGGGGCCCGGGACCACAGCACGAGTCCTGGCTGATATCGGGCCCCGGGGCCACAGCACGAGTCCTGGCAGATATCGGGGGCCAGCATCACAGCACGAGTCCTAGCAGATATCGGGGCCCGGCATCACAGCACGAGTCCTGGCAGATATCGGGGCCCGGCATCACAGCACGAGTCCTGGCTGATATCGGGGGCTGGGACCACAGCGCAGATAACGGGGGCCGGGGCCACAGCACGAGTCCTGGCTGATATCGGGGGTCGGGACCACAGCACGAGTAATGGATGATATCGGGGGCCGTGACCACAGCGCAGATATCGGGGCCCGGGGCCACAGCACGAGTCCTGGCAGATATCGGGGCCCGGGGCCACAGCACGAGTCCTGGCTGATATCGGGGCCCGGGACCACAGCACGAGTCCTGGCTGATATCGGGGCCTGGGACCACAGCATGAGTCCTGGCTGATATCGGGGCCCGGGACCACAGCATGAGTCCCGGCAGATATCGGGGCCCGGGACCACAGCACGAATCCTGGCTGATATCGGGGGCCGGGACAACAGCACGAGTCCCGGCTGATATCGGGGGCCGGGATAACAGCACAAGTCCTGGCTGATATCGGGGGCCGGGCCACAGCGCAGATATCGTAGCCCAGGACCACAGCACGAGTCCCGGCTCATATCGGGGCCCAAAACAACAGCGCAGATATCGGGGCTCGGGACCACAGCATGAGTCCCGGCTGATATCGGGGCCCTAGACCATAGCGCAGATATCAGGGCCCGGGACAACAGCGTAGATATTGGAGGCCAGGACCACAGCACAAGTCCCGGCTGACATCGGGGGCCAGGACCACAGCACAGATATTGGGGTCCAAGACCACAGCGCAAGTCTCGGCTGATATTGGGGCCTAGGACCACAGCACAAGTCATGGCTAATATCTGGGGCCGGACAACAGTGCAAGTCCCAGCTGATATTGGGGCCCAGACGACAGCGCGAGTTCCGGCTGATATCGGGGTCTGAGACCACAATGTGAGTTCCGGCTGATATCTGGGCCAAAAACAACAGTGCAAGTCACAGCTGATATCAGGGTACAAACTAAAGCGCAGGGTGGGCTGGTGTTGGGGTTCGCGTAGTCATGTCCAGGTAGGGTGGGCTGGTGTTGGGGTTCGCACAGTGGCAGTCTGAGCAGGGTGGGCTGGTGTTGGGGTTTGCACAGTGTTGTTTGGGCAGGGTGGGCTGGTGTTGGGGTTCGCATAGTGTTGTCTGGGCAGGGTGGGCTGGTGTTGGGGTTCGCACAGTCTTGTCTGGGCAGGGTGGGCTGGTGTTGGGGTTCGCACAGTCTTGTCTGGGCAGGGTGGGCTGGTGTTGGGGTTCGCATAGTGTTGTCTGGGCAGGGTGGGCTGGTGTTGGGGTTCGCATAGTGTTGTCTGGGCAGGGTGGGCTGGTGTTGGGGTTCGCATAGTGTTGTCTGGGCAGGGTGGGCTGGTGTTGGGGTTCGCACAGTCTTGTCTGGGCAGGGTGGGCTGGTGTTGGGGTTCGCATAGTGTTGTCTGGGCAGGGTGGGCTGGTGTTGGGGTTCGCACAGTGTTGTCTGGGCAGGGTGGGCTGGTGTTTGCACAGTGTTGTCTGGGCAGGGTGGGCTGGTGTTTGCACAGTGTTGTCTGGGCAGGGTGGGCTGGTGTTTGCACAGTGTTGTCTGGGCAGGGTGGGCTGGTGTTTGCACAGTGTTGTCTGGGCAGGGTGGGCTGGTGGTGGGGTTTGCACAGTGTTGTCTGGGCAGGGTGGGCTGGTGTTGTGGTTCGCACAGTGTTGTCTGGGCAGGGTGGGCTGGTGTTTGCACAGTGTTGTCTGGGCAGGGTAGGCTGGTGTTGGGGTTCGCACAGTGTTGTCTGGGCAGGGTGGACTGGTGTTGGGGTTCGCACAGTGTTGTCTGGGCAGGGTGGGCTGGTGTTGGGGTTCGCACAGTGTTGTCTGGGCAGGGTGGGCTGGTGTTGGGGTTCGCACAGTGTTGTCTGGGCAGGGTGGGCTGGTGTTTGCACAGTGTTGTCTGGGCAGGGTGGGCTGGTGTTGGGGTTCGCACAGTGTTGTCTGGGCAGGGTGGGCTGGTGTTTGCACAGTGTTGTCTGGGCAGGGTGGGCTGGTGTTGGGGTTCGCACAGTGTTGTCTGGGCAGGGTGGGCTGGTGTTGTGGTTCGCACAGTGTTGTCTGGGCAGGGTGGGCTGGTGTTTGCACAGTGTTGTCTGGGCAGGGTGGGCTGGTGTTGGGGTTCGCACAGTGTTGTCTGGGCAGGGTGGGCTGGTGTTTGCACAGTGTTGTCTGGGCAGGGTGGGCTGGTGTTTGCACAGTGTTGTCTGGGCAGGGTGGGCTGGTGTTTGCACAGTGTTGTCTGGGCAGGGTGGGCTGGTGGTGGGGTTTGCACAGTGTTGTCTGGGCTGGTGTTGGGGTTTGCCCAGTGTTGTCTGGGCAGGGTGGGCTGGTGTTGGGGTTTGCCCAGTGTTGTCTGGGCAGGGTGGCCTGGTGTTGGGGTTTGCACAGTGTTGTCTGGGCAGGGTGGGCTGGTGGTGGGGTTCACGGTTTCCCTCGCCGGCGTCTCGCCCCTCGGTGATTACACGCGGGGTTTTATGTCTCTCTATAAGATGTAATGAGTCGTAATTATCGCGGAGGAACCTCCATTGTCTGCGGAGGAGAAACCTCTTCTCCATTTACAGCCTGCAGTAAAACCGCTAATTACCATCCTGTTCATCTAATTATCTGTCCCAATAAAGAGGCCGCTAACGAGAAGAGACCCAACAAGCAGCTGGCACATCCGTACACACACCGCCGTGTACAGCACCGCTGGCAACCCGCCTATATACATGAGGTGTCAGCCCCGCCCCCGACGATGACATCACTAATATAATGACATGTGACCATAGAGGAGGTCACACCCCTTATACACAGCCCCGCCCCTGACGATGACATCACTGATATAATGACATGTGACCACAGAGGAGATCACACCCCTTATACACAGCCCCACCCCTCACGATGACATCACTGATATAATGACATGTGACCACAGATGACGTCACACCCCTTATACACAGCCCCGCCCCTGACGATGACATCACTGATATGACATGTGACCACAGAGGAGGTCACACCCCTTATACACAGCCCCACCCCTGACGATGACATCACTGATATAATGACATGTGACCACAGAGGAGGTCACACCCCTTATACACAGCCCCGCCCCTGACGATGACATCACTGATATGACATGTGACCACAGAGGAGGTCACACCCCTTATACACAGCCCCGCCCCTGACGATGACATCACTGATATAATGACATGTGACCACAGAGGAGGTCACATCCCTTATACACAGCCTCGCCCAGTGGCGTAACTAGAGTCTGATGGGCCCCGCTGCACAATTTCTGCCTGGGCCCCACAAGTTGTCAGATGTATGGGCAGTTGTAGCTTTCTAAATCCTATAAAGACATAAGAGCCCCTCCTCCCCTTCAGGCTACATTCTCACCACCCTTCCATTTTTGCAGTCTGCAAAAAACGGTCCTGTTTTTCCCCGGATGCACCCGTGTGGCAGCCGCATCCATCCGTTCCGCATATGGTCCAAGTGTCATCCATGTGACTTCCATTTTTTTTGCGAACCGCAAAATAAAAACGGAAGGAGAGTTACATACAGTTCATGGTATCTGGCCGGATGCCGGTCCCCATATAAGGTCCATGGGGAATAGAATCGGGCACAAAGGGGTAGGCGCAAGCGCTTCATACTCACCCATCACCGGGCAGCTGTCACACTGCTCCTGCAGCAGCTCTCTTCTTCACGATCCGGCCGCTCATTAGACTCATTTCATATTCACTGCTGTCCTGCTCACCGGCGTCTGTGATTGGTTGTAGTCAGACACGCCCCCACACTGAGTAACAGCTATCTGACTGCAACCAATCACAGCCGTGGGCGGGTCTATATCGTACAGAACAATAAATAATTGAAAAAAATCTGCGTGCGGTCCCCCCCAATTTTGTTACCAGCCAAGATAAACCCTCACAGCTACTGGCTGGTATTCTCAGGTTGGGGAGACCCACGTTATTGGGAGCCCCCAGCCTAAAAATATCAGCCAGTAGCCGACAGATGCGACAGTCATGGGACTTTACCAGGCTTACCCCGATGTCCTGGTGCGGTGGCAATTGGGGTAATATATGGGGTTGATACCAGCTGTGTAATGTCACCTGGCCTCAAGCCCTGGGGTTAGTGATGTCACGGCGTCTATCAGATACCCGACATCACACACCCAGTCAGTAATAAAAAAGATGACAAACTAATATTTTTATTTGGAAAAACACTCCCCAAAACATTCCCTATTTCACCAATTTATTGGAAATAAAAATCAAATCCAGGTCCGGCGTAATCCAATAAGGGGGTCCCACGACGATCCATACCATAGTCACTGTCCCAGTCAATGAAGAACATAACCTTCCCCACTGGCTGGGAGAGCCGAGCAGTGACCTGAGCTAACATCAATAGGTCAGCCCAGGTCACTGCAGGGGATGACGAGCGCTGCCGTCAGGAGGATAGATGAGATCATTACCTGCGGTCATGGAAGCCGCTGCACTCCTGACGTCAGCGCTGGTGACTGAGATCAAAGACCATCGCGTTCTCAGATCACCTCTCGCGAGCGGCACATGACGTCACCGCAAGTCACAGTCTCGGACCGCTCACGAGACTTGATGTGAGAACGCGGGGGATATGGAAGTCAGTCACCAGCCCTGACGTCAGGAGTGCAGCGGCTTCCATCACCGCAGGTAATGTTCCTCGCTAACCTCCTAATATCGTCACTTGTCATCCCCGGGGCTGCTCGCACGGCAGTGTGGACAGATGCTGGCATCTGCGGGGCTGGCGGGGAGCGGGACACAGACTGCAGGGGCACCCGCCGGACGTCACATGGAAGTGTGTGGCTTCCGGAGATTTTGCGGACCCATTGACTTCTATTGAGCCACGGTCCGTTATTACAGAACAGAATAGGACATGTTCCATAATAACGGAGCGGACATACGGCATCCGATGTGTTCTATGTAGGATCAGATGCACACGGGAGTGCTTCACTGTGCATCCAATCCTACATAGAACACATTGAAAAGATGGCCCTTTCCATAGGTCAGCAAAAAACAGGAACTGACAAGGACAAACGGAACTGTCGTCTGAATGAGCCCTCATTGTGCAGTACTGACCCCCATCCTGTACTAATGTCCCCATCCTGGGTCACTTCCTGGTAAATATGTTTTCTATCCTGGTGTATGACATTATCATGGCTATATCCTGGAATATATGTCCCCTTCCTGGTATATATGTCCCCATAATGGCCCCTTCCTGGTATAAATGGCCCCTTCATGGCCCCATCCTGGTATGTATGTCCCCGTAATGGCCCCATCCTGGTATATATGTCCCCGTAATGGCCCCATCCTGGTATATATGTCCCCGTAATGGCCCCATCCTGGTATATATGTCCTCATAATGGCCCCATCCTGGTATATATGTCCCAGTAACGGCCCCATCCTGGTATATATGACCCCGTAATGGCCCCATCCTGGTATATATGACCCCGTAATGGCCCCATCCTGGTATATATGTCCCCGTAATGGCCCCATCCTGGTATATATGTCCTCATAATGGCCCCATCCTGGTATATATGTCCCAGTAATGGCCCCATCCTGGTATATATGACCCCGTAATGGCCCCATCCTGGTATATATGACCCCGCAATGGCCCCATCCTGGTATATATGTCCCCGTAATGGCCCCATCCTGGTATATATGTCCCCGTAATGGCCCCATCCTTGTTTGTATCCCCATCTTGATACCACTGGGTGTCTCATAGAAAAAAAAAAAGATTATACTGGCCTTCCCCGGCTGATGATGGCATGCCGCAACTGACCAGCATGTAAGCGGCGCAGTGTATGATGTCACGGTCATGTGCGGCGCGCCCACTTACAGCGTCAGCTGCCTCTGTGCTGCAATGTATTTCAGCTGGATGTGCTCTCTCTTATGAACAGGCACTGGGGCCAACAGCCATCTGTACCCCTGGGCCCAGTTGCAGTCACGATCGTTACACCCCTGGACTCGCCCCTGGTGATGACATCACTGATATAATGACATGTGATCGCAGGAGGCCAAACCCCGTATACACAGCCCCGCCCCGGTGATGACATCACTGATATAGTGATCGCAGGAGGCCACACCCCATATACACTGCCCCGCCCCGGTGGTGACATCACTGATATAATGATCTAATCACAGGAGGCCACACCCCGTATACACTGCCCCGCCCCAGTGATAACATCACTGATATAGTGATCGCAGGAGGCCACACCCCATATACACTGCCCCGCCCCGGTGGTGACATCACTGATATAATGATCTAATCACAGGAGGCCACACCCCGTATACACTGCCCCGCCCCAGTGATAACATCACTGATATAGTGATCGCAGCAAGCCACACCCCGTATACACTGCCCCGCCCCGGTAGTGACATCACTGATATAATGATGTGATCGCAGGAGGCCACACCCCGTATACACTGCCCCGCCCCGGTGGTGACATCACTGATATAATGATGTGATTGCAGGAGGCCACACCCCGTATACACTGCCCCGCCCCGGTGGTGACATCACTGATATAATGACATGTGATCGCAGGAGGCCACACCCCCTATACACTGCCTCGCCCCGGTGGTGACATCACTGATATAATGATGTGATTGCAGGAGGCCACACCCCGTATACACTGCCTCGCCCCGGTGGTGACATCACTGATATAATGACATGTGATCGCAGGAGGCCACACCCCCTATACACTGCCTCGCCCCGGTGGTGACATCACTGATATAATGACATGTGATCGCAGGAGGCCACACCCCGTATACACTGCCTCGCCCCGGTGGTGACATCACTGATATAATGACATGTGATCGCGGGAGGCCACACCCCCTATACACTGCCTCGCCCCGGTGGTGACATCACTGGTATAATGACATGTGATCGCAGGAGGCCACACCCCCTATACACTGCCCCGCCCCGGTGGTGACATCACTGATATAATGACATGTGATCGCAGGAGGCCACACCCCCTATACACTGCCCCGCCCCGGTGGTGACATCACTGATATAATGACATGTGATCGCAGGAGGCCACACCCCCTATACACTGCCCCGCCCCGGTGGTGACATCACTGATATAATGACATGTGATCGCGGGAGGCCACACCCCGTATACACTGCCCCGCCCCGATGGTGACATCACTGGTATAATGACATGTGATCGCAGGAGGCCACACCCCGTATACACTGCCCCGCCCCGGTGGTGACATCACTGATATAATGACATGTGATCGCAGGAGGCCACACCCGTATACACTCCCCGCCCCGGTGGTGACATCACTGGAATAATGATGTCATCGCGCCGTGCAGCGCTTTCTCTCCTCAGCGCTGCGCCCTCGGCGGTTAATTGTCGCCTTTTCTCTGTGTTATTTCTGCCTTTTCCGCGGATTGTTACAATGTTGTTTTCGCCGTTCTAACAATCACTTACAGTTCAATCCGACTCGTCAGCGAGAGGCTGACAGCAAAACGAGCCGCAAATATTAATCCATTGTCAAGGAAAATACAAGTCCCGGATCTTTCCATCTCACCGCGCATTTTACAGCGAGAGCGCGGCTGAAATTATAGAGTGTGCTGTGAAACCAATGATAATGACACAGGAGAGTCCATCGCCCGCCACAATTACTGCTAAAAGGGTTCACGCGTCTCCCCGCGCCGCAGACAAAACCGCCGAGGAAGGGGGAGCATGAGAGCAGTGATACATTGTGTGATAGATTAGATTGTGAGCTCCGGGGTCGGGGATGATGAGAGCAGTGATACATTGTGTGATAGATTAGATTGTGAGCTCCGGGGTCGGGGATGATGAGAGCAGTGATACATTGTGTGATAGGAGATTAGATTGTGAGCTCCGGGGTCGGGGATGATGGGAGCAGTGATACATTGTGTGATAGGAGATTAGATTGTGAGCTCCGGGGTCGGGGATGATGGGAGTAGTGATACATTGTGTGATAGATTAGATTGTGAGCTCCGGGGTCGGGGATGATGGGAGCAGTGATACATTGTGTGATAGATTAGATTGTGAGCTCCGGGGTCGGGGATGATGGGAGCAGTGATACATTGTGTGATAGGAGATTAGATTGTGAGCTCCGGGGTCGGGGATGATGGGAGTAGTGATACATTGTGTGATAGGAGATTAGATTGTGAGCTCCGGGGTCAGGGATGATGGGAGCAGTGATACATTGTGTGATAGGAGATTAGATTGTGAGCTCCGGGGTCGGGGATGATGGGAGCAGTGATACATTGTGTGATAGAGATTAGATTGTGAGCTCCAGGGTCGGGGATGATGGGAGCAGTGATACATTGTGTGATAGATTAGATTGTGAGCTCCGGGGTCGGGGATGATGAGAGCAGTGATACATTGTGTGATAGGAGATTAGATTGTGAGCTCCGGGGTCGGGGATGATGGGAGTAGTGATACATTGTGTGATAGATTAGATTGTGAGCTCCGGGGTCGGGGATGATGAGAGCAGTGATACATTGTGTGATAGGAGATTAGATTGTGAGCTCCGGGGTCGGGGATGATGGGAGCAGTGATACATTGTGTGATAGATTAGATTGTGAGCTCCGGGGTCGGGGATGATGGGAGCAGTGATATATTGTGTGATAGGAGATTAGATTGTGAGCTCCGGGGTCGGGGATGATGGGAGCAGTGATACATTGTGTGATAGGAGATTAGATTGTGAGCTCCGGGGTCAGGGATGATGGGAGCAGTGATACATTGTGTGATAGGAGATTAGATTGTGAGCTCCGGGGTCGGGGATGATGGGAGCAGTGATACATTGTGTGATAGGAGATTAGATTGTGAGCTCCGGGGTCGGGGATGATGGGAGCAGTGATACATTGTGTGATAGATTAGATTGTGAGCTCCGGGGTCGGGGATGATGGGAGCAGTGATACATTGTGTGATAGATTAGATTGTGAGCTCCGGGGTCGGGGATGATGGGAGTAGTGATACATTGTGTGATAGGAGATTAGATTGTGAGCTCCGGGGTCGGGGATGATGAGAGCAGTGATACATTGTGTGATAGGAGATTAGATTGTGAGCTCCGGGGTCGGGGATGATGGGAGTAGTGATACATTGTGTGATAGGAGATTAGATTGTGAGCTCCGGGGTCGGGGATGATGGGAGTAGTGATACATTGTGTGATAGGAGATTAGATTGTGAGCTCCGGGGTCGGGGATGATGGGAGCAGTGATACATTGTGTGATAGGAGATTAGATTGTGAGCTCCGGGGTCGGGGATGATGGGAGCAGTGATACATTGTGTGATAGGAGATTAGATTGTGAGCTCCGGGGTCGGGGATGATGGGAGCAGTGATACATTGTGTGATAGATTAGATTGTGAGCTCCGGGGTCGGGGATGATGGGAGTAGTGATACATTGTGTGATAGGAGATTAGATTGTGAGCTCCGGGGTCGGGGATGATGGGAGCAGTGATACATTGTGTGATAGGAGATTAGATTGTGAGCTCCGGGGTCGGGGATGATGGGAGCAGTGATACATTGTGTGATAGGAGATTAGATTGTGAGCTCCGGGGTCGGGGATGATGGGAGCAGTGATACATTGTGTGATAGGAGATTAGATTGTGAGCTCCGGGGTCGGGGATGATGGGAGCAGTGATACATTGTGTGATAGGAGATTAGATTGTGAGCTCCGGGGTCGGGGATGATGGGAGCAGTGATACATTGTGTGATAGGAGATTAGATTGTGAGCTCCGGGGTCGGGGATGATGGGAGCAGTGATACATTGTGTGATAGATTAGATTGTGAGCTCCGGGGTCGGGGATGATGGGAGTAGTGATACATTGTGTGATAGGAGATTAGATTGTGAGCTCCGGGGTCGGGGATGATGGGAGCAGTGATACATTGTGTGATAGGAGATTAGATTGTGAGCTCCGGGGTCGGGGATGATGGGAGCAGTGATACATTGTGTGATAGGAGATTAGATTGTGAGCTCCGGGGTCGGGGATGATGGGAGCAGTGATACATTGTGTGATAGGAGATTAGATTGTGAGCTCCGGGGTCGGGGATGATGGGAGCAGTGATACATTGTGTGATAGGAGATTAGATTGTGAGCTCCGGGGTCGGGGATGATGGGAGCAGTGATACATTGTGTGATAGGAGATTAGATTGTGAGCTCCGGGGTCGGGGATGATGGGAGCAGTGATACATTGTGTGATAGGAGATTAGATTGTGAGCTCCGGGGTCGGGGATGATGGGAGCAGTGATACATTGTGTGATAGGAGATTAGATTGTGAGCTCCGGGATCGGGGATGATGGGAGCAGTGATACATTGTGTGATAGGAGATTAGATTGTGAGCTCCGGGGTCGGGGATGATGGGAGCAGTGATACATTGTGTGATAGGAGATTAGATTGTGAGCTCCGGGGTCGGGGATGATGGGAGCAGTGATACATTGTGTGATAGGAGATTAGATTGTGAGCTCCGGGGTCGGGGATGATGGGAGCAGTGATACATTGTGTGATAGGAGATTAGATTGTGAGCTCCGGGGTCGGGGATGATGGGAGCAGTGATACATTGTGTGATAGGAGATTAGATTGTGAGCTCCGGGGTCGGGGATGATGGGAGCAGTGATACATTGTGTGATAGATTAGATTGTGAGCTCCGGGGTCGGGGATGATGGGAGCAGTGATACATTGTGTGATAGGAGATTAGATTGTGAGCTCCGGGGTCGGGGATGATGGGAGCAGTGATACATTGTGTGATAGGAGATTAGATTGTGAGCTCCGGGGTCGGGGATGATGGGAGCAGTGATACATTGTGTGATAGATTAGATTGTGAGCTCCGGGGTCGGGGATGATGGGAGTAGTGATACATTGTGTGATAGGAGATTAGATTGTGAGCTCCGGGGTCGGGGATGATGGGAGCAGTGATACATTGTGTGATAGGAGATTAGATTGTGAGCTCCGGGGTCGGGGATGATGAGAGCAGTGATACATTGTGTGATAGGAGATTAGATTGTGAGCTCCGGGGTCGGGGATGATGGGAGCAGTGATACATTGTGTGATAGGAGATTAGATTGTGAGCTCCGGGGTCGGGGATGATGGGAGCAGTGATACATTGTGTGATAGATTAGATTGTGAGCTCCGGGGTCGGGGATGATGGGAGTAGTGATACATTGTGTGATAGGAGATTAGATTGTGAGCTCCGGGGTCGGGGATGATGGGAGCAGTGATACATTGTGTGATAGGAGATTAGATTGTGAGCTCCGGGGTCGGGGATGATGGGAGCAGTGATACATTGTGTGATAGGAGATTAGATTGTGAGCTCCGGGGTCGGGGATGATGGGAGCAGTGATACATTGTGTGATAGGAGATTAGATTGTGAGCTCCGGGGTCGGGGATGATGGGAGCAGTGATACATTGTGTGATAGGAGATTAGATTGTGAGCTCCGGGGTCGGGGATGATGGGAGCAATGATACATTGTGTGATAGAGATTAGATTGTGAGCTCCGGGATCGGGGATGATGGGAGCAGTGATACATTGTGTGATAGATTAGATTGTGAGCTCCGGGGTCGGGGATGATGGGAGTAGTGATACATTGTGTGATAGGAGATTAGATTGTGAGCTCCGGGATCGGGGATGATGGGAGCAGTGATACATTGTGTGATAGATTAGATTGTGAGCTCCGGGGTCGGGGATGATGGGAGTAGTGATACATTGTGTGATAGGAGATTAGATTGTGAACTCCGGGGTCGGGGATGATGGGAGTAGTGATACATTGTGTGATAGGAGATTAGATTGTGAGCTCCGGGGTCGGGGATGATGGGAGCAGTGATACATTGTGTGATAGGAGATTAGATTGTGAGCTCCGGGGTCGGGGATGATGGGAGCAGTGATACATTGTGTGATAGGAGATTAGATTGTGAGCTCCGGGGTCGGGGATGATGGGAGCAGTGATACATTGTGTGATAGGAGATTAGATTGTGAGCTCCGGGGTCGGGGATGATGGGAGCAGTGATACATTGTGTGATAGATTAGATTGTGAGCTCCGGGGTCGGGGATGATGGGAGCAGTGATACATTGTGTGATAGGAGATTAGATTGTGAGCTCCGGGGTCGGGGATGATGGGAGCAGTGATACATTGTGTGATAGGAGATTAGATTGTGAGCTCCGGGGTCGGGGATGATGGGAGCAGTGATACATTGTGTGATAGATTAGATTGTGAGCTCCGGGGTTGGGGATGATGGGAGCAGTGATACATTGTGTGATAGGAGATTAGATTGTGAGCTCCGGGGTCGGGGATGATGGGAGCAGTGATACATTGTGTGATAGGAGATTAGATTGTGAGCTCCGGGGTCGGGGATGATGAGAGCAGTGATACATTGTGTGATAGGAGATTAGATTGTGAGCTCCGGGGTCGGGGATGATGGGAGCAGTGATACATTGTGTGATAGATATTAGATTGTGAGCTCCGGGGTCGGGGATGATGGGAGCAGTGATACATTGTGTGATAGGAGATTAGATTGTGAGCTCCGGGGTCGGGGATGATGGGAGTAGTGATACATTGTGTGATAGGAGATTAGATTGTGAGCTCCGGGGTCGGGGATGATGGGAGCAGTGATACATTGTGTGATAGGAGATTAGATTGTGAGCTCCGGGGTCGGGGATGATGGGAGTAGTGATACATTGTGTGATAGAGATTAGATTGTGAGCTCCGGGGTCGGGGATGATGGGAGCAGTGATACATTGTGTGATAGATTAGATTGTGAGCTCCGGGGTCGGGGATGATGGGAGCAGTGATACATTGTGTGATAGGAGATTAGATTGTGAGCTCCGGGGTCGGGGATGATGGGAGCAGTGATACATTGTGTGATAGGAGATTAGATTGTGAGCTCCGGGGTCGGGGATGATGGGAGCAGTGATACATTGTGTGATAGGAGATTAGATTGTGAGCTCCGGGGTCGGGGATGATGGGAGCAGTGATACATTGTGTGATAGGGGATTAGATTGTGAGCTCCGGGGTCGGGGATGATGGGAGCAGTGATACATTGTGTGATAGGAGATTAGATTGTGAGCTCCGGGGTCGGGGATGATGGGAGCAGTGATACATTGTGTGATAGGGGATTAGATTGTGAGCTCCGGGGTCGGGGATGATGGGAGTAGTGATACATTGTGTGATAGATTAGATTGTGAGCTCCGGGGTCGGGGATGATGGGAGCAGTGATACATTGTGTGATAGGAGATTAGATTGTGAGCTCCGGGGTCGGGGATGATGGGAGCAGTGATACATTGTGTGATAGGAGATTAGATTGTGAGCTCCGGGGTCGGGGATGATGGGAGCAGTGATACATTGTGTGATAGGAGATTAGATTGTGAGCTCCGGGGTCGGGGATGATGGGAGCAGTGATACATTGTGTGATAGGAGATTAGATTGTGAGCTCCGGGGTCGGGGATGATGGGAGCAGTGATACATTGTGTGATAGGAGATTAGATTGTGAGCTCCGGGGTCGGGGATGATGGGAGTAGTGATACATTGTGTGATAGGAGATTAGATTGTGAGCTCCGGGGTCGGGGATGATGGGAGCAGTGATACATTGTGTGATAGGAGATTAGATTGTGAGCTCCGGGGTCGGGGATGATGGGAGCAGTGATACATTGTGTGATAGAGATTAGATTGTGAGCTCCGGGGTCGGGGATGATGGGAGCAGTGATACATTGTGTGATAGGAGATTAGATTGTGAGCTCCGGGGTCGGGGATGATGGGAGTAGTGGATACATTGTGTGATAGATTAGATTGTGAGCTCCGGGGTCGGGGATGATGAGAGCAGTGATACATTGTGTGATAGGAGATTAGATTGTGAGCTCCGGGGTCGGGGATGATGGGAGCAGTGATACATTGTGTGATAGGAGATTAGATTGTGAGCTCCGGGGTCGGGGATGATGGGAGCAGTGATACATTGTGTGATAGGAGATTAGATTGTGAGCTCCGGGGTCGGGGATGATGGGAGCAGTGATACATTGTGTGATAGGAGATTAGATTGTGAGCTCCGGGGTCGGGGATGATGGGAGCAGTGATACATTGTGTGATAGGAGATTAGATTGTGAGCTCCGGGGTCGGGGATGATGAGAGCAGTGATACATTGTGTGATAGGAGATTAGATTGTGAGCTCCGGGGTCGGGGATGATGGGAGCAGTGATACATTGTGTGATAGGAGATTAGATTGTGAGCTCCGGGGTCGGGGATGATGGGAGCAGTGATACATTGTGTGATAGGAGATTAGATTGTGAGCTCCGGGGTCGGGGATGATGGGAGCAGTGATACATTGTGTGATAGGAGATTAGATTGTGAGCTCCGGGGTCGGGGATGATGGGAGTAGTGATACATTGTGTGATAGGAGATTAGATTGTGAGCTCCGGGGTCGGGGATGATGGGAGCAGTGATACATTGTGTGATAGGAGATTAGATTGTGAGCTCCGGGGTCGGGGATGATGGGAGCAGTGATACATTGTGTGATAGGAGATTAGATTGTGAGCTCCGGGGTCGGGGATGATGGGAGCAGTGATACATTGTGTGATAGGAGATTAGATTGTGAGCTCCGGGGTCGGGGATGATGGGAGCAGTGATACATTGTGTGATAGGAGATTAGATTGTGAGCTCCGGGGTCGGGGATGATGGGAGCAGTGATACATTGTGTGATAGATTAGATTGTGAGCTCCGGGGTCGGGGATGATGGGAGTAGTGATACATTGTGTGATAGGAGATTAGATTGTGAGCTCCGGGGTCGGGGATGATGGGAGCAGTGATACATTGTGTGATAGGATTAGATTGTGAGCTCCGGGGTCGGGGATGATGGGAGCAGTGATACATTGTGTGATAGGAGATTAGATTGTGAGCTCCGGGGTCGGGGATGATGGGAGCAGTGATACATTGTGTGATAGGAGATTAGATTGTGAGCTCCGGGGTCGGGGATGATGGGAGCAGTGATACATTGTGTGATAGGAGATTAGATTGTGAGCTCCGGGGTCGGGGATGATGGGAGCAGTGATACATTGTGTGATAGGATTAGATTGTGAGCTCCGGGGTCGGGGATGATGGGAGCAGTGATACATTGTGTGATAGGAGATTAGATTGTGAGCTCCGGGGTCGGGGATGATGGGAGCAGTGATACATTGTGTGATAGGATTAGATTGTGAGCTCCGGGGTCGGGGATGATGGGAGCAGTGATACATTGTGTGATAGGAGATTAGATTGTGAGCTCCGGGGTCGGGGATGATGGGAGCAGTGATACATTGTGTGATAGGAGATTAGATTGTGAGCTCCGGGGTCGGGGATGATGGGAGCAGTGATACATTGTGTGATAGGAGATTAGATTGTGAGCTCCGGGGTCGGGGATGATGGGAGCAGTGATACATTGTGTGATAGGAGATTAGATTGTGAGCTCCGGGGTCGGGGATGATGGGAGCAGTGATACATTGTGTGATAGGAGATTAGATTGTGAGCTCCGGGGTCGGGGATGATGGGAGCAGTGATACATTGTGTGATAGGAGATTAGATTGTGAGCTCCGGGGTCGGGGATGATGGGAGCAGTGATACATTGTGTGATAGGAGATTAGATTGTGAGCTCCGGGGTCGGGGATGATGGGAGCAGTGATACATTGTGTGATAGGAGATTAGATTGTGAGCTCCGGGGTCGGGGATGATGGGAGCAGTGATACATTGTGTGATAGGAGATTAGATTGTGAGCTCCGGGGTCGGGGATGATGGGAGCAGTGATACATTGTGTGATAGAGATTAGATTGTGAGCTCCGGGGTCGGGGATGATGGGAGCAGTGATACATTGTGTGATAGGAGATTAGATTGTGAGCTCCGGGGTCGGGGATGATGGGAGCAGTGATACATTGTGTGATAGGAGATTAGATTGTGAGCTCCGGGGTCGGGGATGATGGGAGCAGTGATACATTGTGTGATAGGAGATTAGATTGTGAGCTCCGGGGTCGGGGATGATGGGAGCAGTGATACATTGTGTGATAGAGA